>NC_069502.1:400198354-400353354 GCF_027579735.1 Bombina bombina
GACTAGGTGCAGCAGCGGAAACAGGAGCAGCCATAACTTGCGGGACACTTTGGTCCAAATGTGCAGTGTGAGTCAGTAGGGTTTGCAGGGCTAGTGCAAATTGATCCAAGCAGTGATCCTGTTCATCCATCCTGGAAATTATGGCAGGTAAAGGTGGATTATTAGCACCATCAGGATTCATGGCCTTTGCGTAATGTCAGGGTGCCAGGAATCAGACTGAGACGAGAAGTGCAAAAATAATCACACCTTTATTAATAGCAAAAAATAATAAAAAGTCCACAAGTCAAATAACAAGCCAGGAGTCAAAACCAGAGCTGGTAGTCAGACGAGCTGAGTCAGGAGCCAAAGCGAATAGTCAAATTAGCCAGAATCAGGAACAAGGAAAACAGAAGAGTCAGGAACAAGCCAGGGATCAGGAACCAGGAAGGATGTAAGGCAGCCAGGTAATACACAGGAACTCTCACAAACAGGTCTAAGACAACGCAAAGGCAAAGCATACTGAACAGAGGCCCTTTAAATAATAAGTGATGACATCACAATTCTGAGACTGCATCCTGTCTCACATGGATGATGCACACCAGTCTGGCCATAAAAGGAAGTGCAGGAAATGAGCAGCATCCCCCACAATGCACCATAGTCAGGAAGAGAGGTGAGTAAAATGGCTGCCAGCAGCACATGGCAAACACAACAGGGTGAAAACCCTGACATTTACTTGATAAAACAATTCAAGTTCAAACTGAAAGGCTGAATTTGCTATTGCAGCAGCTTATTAATTTCCCCTTTGCTTTAAAATAAAACGATGCAACATTTTAAACTGTCCGGTTAGAAAAAACATTTTTTTTCTGGTACTCAGTGTACCAGGAAGCTATTTTTAGTGCCTCTGTGTGTCGCAGCAGTAATTTTTTTTTATTTTTTTTTTAAATAATTTTTTATTGAGGTTTTTGCATAAAACATACATAAAACACAGAACACCTTTTTGTCAAAAGAACAGAATACGAACACAATTAACCAAAACATTTCGGTCTCTATTAAATACATTGGTGTAAGGTTAATGAGACCTAATTTTTTCAATACTATATCATGAATGGCTGGCCAGTTAGGAACTTAGTTTTAGGTCCCATGGACCAAGACTATAGTAAATAATAGGTACTTGATGGCCAGAAGTCTAGCTCTTTAAGAGCTTCAATATGAGCGTGAATACATGTGCAGTGGGGGGGGAGGGGGAGATTCAGCGGGTAAGCACCGCTATGTATAGTAGGGAAAGGGTGGAGGGCGGAGCCATATATATATGAAAGTACTTTAGGAGGCTTGGTGGGGGCACTTAGACTTGTCCAAGTAGTAAAGTAGATGGGCTATGACGCCATGTTATCCATCAATGTATTATTAGCCATGGATAAGCTTAATGGGGGTATATAAGAGGGAAATTTAAATAATCTATTGGTAAACAGATAAAATATAGTGTATTAACTCCCTCATTTAGCTGAGAAAGAGGGCTATGGGAAGATGGGAATTTTATAATTAAAGGGGGATAAAGCGGAGAGTAGGCCGCAGGATTATAATAGTGCACGTTAGGATTGAATATAACTATTAATCAATAACTAACATCATATCTAGACCCCACATAAACATCTTCTAATCAAGAAGTAAGTAAAAGGTTACATCACCACGTATAGAGGTATAATATAAATCTCCCATATATGTAATGCTCAGAACTTGGCAGCTTTGAATACAATCTGTACAATCTGTAGGGCAGGGGTGTCCAAACTTTGCTCTCCAGAGGTTTTGGAACTACATTTCCCATGATGCTCAGCTAGATAAAATGCTGGCTGAGCATCATCGGAAATGTAGTTTCAAAACCTCTGGAGAGCAAAGTTTGGACACCCCTGCTGTAGGGCATCACTGATATATATCAACAATAATATAAACAGTCCCACTTATGATTAGGAGTCCCCTTACACACAAAACAGTAAACATGAATAATAGAATTATGAATTTGTATATAAACTAGTTAAATTGTCAAGCACGCGGACATTTGAAATCTAAGACCTGTAAATGAACCTATTGCATATATAATCTACATTAGTGCGATCAGAAGGGTAGCATTTTTCAAAGCCCAGGCCACATGTTAACTGTAATATTGGGTGGTAGACTAGGGCAAGAATATTTATTGAACACTTGGGTATATAGTATAATAGGTGAAAATAAGCTTTCAACTGAGGAAATTAAATTGCCACTACACTAATATGGCCTTATTCAAATATGCAAATAGCATGACAAAACACCATGTATCACCAATGTGAAAATATGGCTCGTGTAGGCTAAGGAACATACCTGGGTATGACATATTGGTTATTCTATGCAAGCTAAGCATTTTAGCTGATCCACTCAAACAACTATGCGCTAGTGCTTGCGGCAACCTCAAGTAGGGCCATAAATACATATATGCCACATAGCGCCGAATATTGCCATACAGACGAGTGAGTTTATAATTACCCCCACATATATGAGCCTTTAATATTTAAGCAGTGAAGCAGTATAGCGGTATACATTGAACTGTGGGATTCTATGTCATTAGTCAACATTGCAGGACAAAACCTACCTGTGTAAATATTTACATATGTATACATCACCTATCTATGGGTTCTAATCAAAATAGTACTGAGGCTTAAAGAATAGGACGGTACCATCAGGGTATATTGAGCCTTAAGGCTATGTTTGCATGTGAAGATCTTGGTAGGTGTTAGATTATAAGGGACAGCCATGGGAGCTGAGACATTACAAGCAGTAATCATGTGAATAAAAATATATGTCCCATTGATAGAAATTCTCTTAGGTATTCAGGACTGATAACATTATGGATATGCACAAAATCATTGCATCTAGGATCAGTTTAGTGCAAATATAAACTTAACAAGCTGCACATAAGGTAATAGTTTAAACTGGTTATTCCCTTTTTTCCCTTTTCCTTTTTTTTTTTTCTTTTTTTTTCCTTTTTTTTTTTTTTTTCCCCTTCCTTTCTTTTTAAAAACTAGGAACTGAACATATAAAATCGAATAGAGAAACTAACATCATGTTCTAAAGTTGATGTAAATAATATCACAGGGTATTTGTAGTTGTCTTACTATAAAATACTATCTGGCGATCATAATACCCTCCAGAGACCTCTACAACATTATAAAAGGGAATAGTGAAAGTCAAATTCCTTACAGCCATAAATCATACAATAATATTACAAGGCATTTGCAGATATCTTGCTATAGAGCGTAGGTTCTGTATGACTTCAGGGATTTATATGTGGCTATCAGATAGACGTGATATTTTTCATTGTTCCATTTTTTCAAATCTCCAGTTCGCCATGTAGGGCAAAACGTCCTTTACAGCACAGGGCAAATGTTACCAGTACATGTATTTACAAGCAAGCGTGGGCTGAGTGAGCTAGGGCTAACTGCCCAGGTTTTCAGGGGGGGCCGCGGATACAAATTTACCCCACTCCAACTTTTGCTTTCAGCTGCGCTGTCGTTGTTGGGGAAATCTGCCAATATACTGTGTTGCAGCAACAATACAGAGCGCTCAGGATCAGCAAGCCGGTTCCAGTGACTTTCAAAGCGGCTAGAAGGGCCATCTCAGGGCCCTTTCGCAACGGCAAAGGCAGTGATGCTGATGGGGAGCAAAGTACCTCTATTGACATGAGGGATAATTCAGGGTCTGACGACCGTCGCAGCTTCGCCCTCTGAGGAAATAGCCCTGATGCTCCGTTAGCGCTCGTTGCGACCGGTGAGCTATCAGGGATTAACAGATCATGTTGGCTCCATGGCGGGCTTTCTCGATCTCCTTCTGTAATTCGGAAAGGTAGGAGGTAGTGTTGCGCCGCTGGTGCTCTTTCCGGCAGGGGTTCACTCCACAAGGTTTCGGCTTCTTCCAAGCCAGATGCGCTCGTGATATTTCCATGTAGCGCTGATCTCAGGGTATTAGTTAGATCCTCAAAACAGCCAGTGAGCTGTTGGTCCAGCCCTTGCAACAGGGCAAAAAGTTCCTCCACAGGCTCCTCCATTTGTAACGTAGCTTTAGGCTCCGTTCTGTATTGACCTAAGCAAGGGTAGGTGTAGTCAGGCCTACATATGGTGCCATTTGCAGTGCAGCAGCTCCCTCTCAAAAGGGAAGTTAGAATCTGTAATAAGAGCAGACCTTGGATCAAACAGAGTGTCCCTCCTTCATATATTAGTAAGGAAATGTCCACAATAAAACCTAGCTTGTTTTTTATCTAGAATAAGTCACTTTATGTAAGCATGGCCCAGGAGCTCAAGCAAGACACGTCTGCTCTCCTCGGCTGCTGGCTCTGCCCCCTCACAGCAGTAATTTAAGCTTGGGAGTTGCGGTCACATGACCGGCTTTACTTCATAACGTTTCTGAAGAAAAAGTTGTTTTTCTCCATTTCTGGGTGATCCGGTCTTAATTGGTAGCGGTAAGGCACCTCAGTAATTGAGGTGTGGGGTTGCCTGAGGGGTATTTTAGAAGTTTATTTGATGTTTATTAAATGTTTTTTCTTAACTTTTCTCACATAATTTTAGCTGGGGATCCATCCTAATTTGGGATAAAATTTAATGTGTAGTTTTTCCCTAGCTTATTTTGATTGAATATTAAAATATTTGAAACTTATCTGTACAAGTTTATTTACTGTTTCACAACATGAATGATATGGAGCAAGAGCCTGCTCTCATGAATTCATGTTTATTATGTTTAGATGCACAAATTGCAGCTCCAATGCAATTTTGTTCTTCATGTGTTAAGAAAACCTTGCAAAATAAAGATACAATTTTTTAACCTAATGTCTCTCAGGATGATCCTGTTAAAATAATACCTCAGCTTTCTCCTGCTACGTCCCAAGCCTCAATGGTGTAACATGCAGTGCCCTGTGGTTCCTCTATAACTCCTAGTGGAGTTTATTTAAAAGCAGAAATTGCTGCCCAGGTATCTTCAGCGGTATCTGCGGCATTAGCTGCCATTCCCAGATTACAGGGAAAACTCAAGAGGAAATCTAGAAATTCAGAAAATAAGGTGCCTGTCCTCAGTTCTGCTTCTCAAGTTGCCCTTTTTCATAAGTCTGATGAGGAAGATATATCGGGGCTTTTTGAGGGTAAAATCTCAGATTCGGACAGTATAATTCCTTCTTCTGAGACTGAGGTGGTATTCTTCAGATTTAAGCTTGAACACCTTTGTATATTGTTAAAGAAGGCTTTAGCTACTTTAGATGACTCTGATACCCCTGTCTTGTTACTCCTAAGAAATCTAGTAAACTTAATAGTTTCTTTGATGAACCTTCCACGTCAGAGGTTTTTCCTGTGCCGGACCGTGCTAGGGAGATTATCTCACAGGAATGGGAGACACCCGGGGTGTCTTTTTCCCCATCTCCCATTTTTAAGAAAATGTTTCCTGTCGAGGACTCCATTAAAGACCCTTGGTATACTGTACCCAAAGTTTAATGGGCCATTTCCACTCTGGCAAAGAGAACCACTATTCCTATTGAGGATAGCTGCTCTTTTAAGGATCCGATGGACAAGAAGCTGGAGGCTTATTTGAAAAAGTTTTATGTTCATCAAGGTCTCCAATGTCAACCTGCTGTGTGTATTGCCACCGTGACTAGTGTGGCATCTTATTGGTTCGACGCCTTGTGTGATTCTCTTAAAGTAGAGACTTCCTTGGATGAAATTCAGGATAGGATTAAAGCTCTTAAATTGGCCAATTCCTTTATTGCAGATGCCATTTTGCAGGTTGTTAGACTAGGAGCTAAAACTTCTAGTTTCGCTGTCCTAGCACTCAGGGCGTTATGGTTGAAATCCTGGTCTGCGGACGTTTCCTCTAAAGTCAAGCTTCTGGCGATTCCTTACAAGGGCAAAACCTTGTTTGGACCTGGTTTGGCAGCAATTTTCTCTGATATTACGGGTTCTACTCCAACCTATTTGTGGTTCCCAAAAAAGAGGGAACTTTCCGTCCCATTCTAGACTTGAATGTCTAAACAAGTTTCTCAAAGTTCCATTTATTTAAGATGGAGACTATACGCTCTATTCTTCATTTAGTACAAGAGGGTCAGTTCATGACAACCATAGACCTAAAGGATGCGTATCTTCATGTTCCTATTTACAGGGACCATCACAGATTCCTGAGATTTGACTTTCTTGACAAACATTTCCAGTTTGTGGCTCTTCCATTTGGTCTAGCCACGGCTCCCAGAATTTTTTCAAAGGTTCTGGGGCATCTTTTGGCTGTGATCCGTTCTCATGGAAATCCTGTGGCACCCTACCTGGATGACATATTGGTTCAAGCGCCATCTTTTCAACAAGCAAAATATCACACAGTGATATTGTTGTCTTTTCTTCGTTCCCATGGATGGAATGTGAATCTGGAAAAAAGCTCCCTTTCACCTGCTACAAGAGTAGTGTTCTTAGGGAGCATAATAGACTCTCTATTGATGAAGATTTTTCTGACAGAGGTCAGGAAAAACAAAATCATTTCCTCTTGCCTCTCTCTTCATGTAACTGCTTATCCTTCAGTGGCTTATTGTATGGAGGTAATCGGTCGAATAGAGTTAGATCAGTCGTCAAGGGATTTTCTCCTGTGGTGGATTTCTCAGGGTCATCTGTCTCAGGGCACATGATTTCGAAGACCTTTCTGGGTGATCATGACCATGGACGCCAGCCTTCTGAGCTGGGGAGCAGTCTGGAACTCATTAAAAGCTCTTCCCATCAACATCTTGGAGTTGTGGGCAATTTATAATGCTCTATTGGCTTGGCCTCAGTTGTCCTCAGCCCAGTTTATCAGACTCCAGTCAGACAACATAACCTCTGTGGCTTACATCAATCACCAGGGAGGAACTCGGAGTTCATTAGCCCTGAAGGAGGTTACTCTGATTCTTCAGTAGGCAAAGACCCACAATTGCTGTCTATCTGCCATCCACATTCCAGGAGCAGACAACTGGGCAGCGAATTTTCTGAGCAGACAGACTTTTATCCCAGGGAGTGGGAACTCCATCCGGAGGTGTTTTCCAGCTTAGTCCTCATATGGGGGGTGCCGGAGTAAGATATGATGGCGTCCCGTCAGAATGCCAAGCTTCCAAGGTACGTTTCAAAGTCAAAAGATCTGCAGGCCGTTCTGATAGATGCGCTGGTGGTTCCTTGGGTTTTCAGGTTAACATACCTGTTTCCTCTGTTTGCTTTCCTTCTACCAGTCATTGCTCGTATCAAACAGGAGAGGGCATCAGTGATTCTAATAGCCCCTGCATGGCCTTGCAGGATCTGGTTTGCAGACCTAGTACTGGAGACGTCATCTCTCCCACCTTGAAGACTATCTCTGAGGAAGGACCTCCTGATTCAGGGTCCCTTCCTTCATCCAAATCTTGTTTCTCTGAACTGACTGCTTGGAGATTGAACGCTTAATTCTGTCTAAGCATGGTTTTTCTGAGTCGGTCATTGAGACCATAATTTATGCTTGCAAGCCTGTTACTAGAAAGATTTACCATAATATATGGCATAAATCTCTTTATTGGTGTGAATCCAAGGGCTACTCTTGGAGTACAATTAGAATTCCTAGAATTTTATCTTTTCTTTAGGAAGGCCTGGAGAAGGGATTAGCAGTCAGTACCCTGAAGGGTCAGATTTCTGCTTTATCAGTTTTACTACATAAATGTTTGGCGGATGTGCCAGATGTGCAATCTTTTTGTCAGGCCTTGGTCAAAGTCTTTAAGTCTGTTGCAAAAACTATAATAAAAGTGTGATCAACACACAAGAGGGCGCTAAATACCCACTGGGAGGTAGATTGTAAGTGATTAAATAAACAGGCAATATATATGTACAACTGGGAATAGATCATGGGCTCTCACCATACAGACGATATAACAAATGATGTTCAGTCCCAAATATATGTGCAATGTTCATATATAAAATGTCCCAATGATGGAAGCAGAAACCAGTTGCTGCCGATAATGTTGCACTTTCCTCTTTTAAGTGCCCTCTTCTCTCCTTGATGACCGTAGGCAAATCTGTAGGGGTGGAGGGAAAACAGGGGCGACAAATGTGTGTATCCAATGTGATGGTGAACCCCCCTGCACACGTATGCTATACCCAGGGTACTCACACTTTCACTTAGCACACCAATGTGCTGGTAGGCGCGGACTGGCTATCGGAGCAAGCCAGCTTGCTCTCACAGGTACACTCTCTCTCTGTGGTGATCGTAAGAGTCTTAGCCGCTGTATCTCCTTATATGATGTTGATCTCCAACGCCAACAGGAACTTACAAAGGAATAGCTCCCAAGGATTGGTAATGAGGATATACTTGTAATGGAATCACATGCAATGGTATAAAATGGTATAAAATAAACTTTTAATCAGTGTTAAAAACAACCATGCAGATTCCACAAGTAAAAATCAGATATACATTCTTTGCTACGCGTTTCTCGGCTACTTATGGGCCGTTTCTTCAGGCATAAGTAGCCGAGAAACGCGTAGCAAAAAAATGTATATCTGATTTTTACTTGTGGAATCTGCATGGTTGTTTTTAACACTGATTAAAAGTTTATTTTATACCATTGCATGTGATTCCATTACAAGTATATCCTCATTACCAATCCTTGGGAGCTATTCCTTTGTAAGTTCCTGTTGGCGTTGGAGATCAACATCATATAAGGAGATACAGCGGCTAAGACTCTTACGATCACCACAGAGAGAGAGTGTACCTGTGAGAGCAAGCTGGCTTGCTCCGATAGCCAGTCCGCGCCTACCAGCACATTGGTGTGCTAAGTGAAAGTGTGAGTACCCTGGGTATAGCATACGTGTGCAGGGGGGTTCACCATCACATTGGATACACACATTTGTCGCCTCTGTTTTCCCTCCACCCCTACAGATTTGCCTACGGTCATCAAGGAGAGAAGAGGGCACTTAAAAGAGGAAAGTGCAACATTATCGGCAGCAACTGGTTTCTGCTTCCATCATTGGGACATTTTATATATGAACATTGCACATATATTTGGGACTGAACATCATTTGTTATATCGTCTGTATGGTGAGAGCCCATGATCTATTCCCAGTTGTACATATATATTGCCTGTTTATTTAATCACTTACAATCTACCTCCCAGTGGGTATTTAGCGCCCTCTTGTGTGTTGATCACACTTTTATTATAGTTTTTACAATTCAATTTTGTTACTGAGAGGTGCAGCTTGTCTTTCATATTGGAGACACACAGTCAGCGTCTTAGGTAATTGATTTATTAGGTTCAGTAGTGCACTTGGCATTTGACTCTACTAGTGCACATACATATTGGGAAGCTCTTCACTTCCGTTACATTACACTGGTTGTTCTAGCGCCCTCTAGTGGCTAAGGTCACATCTGTTTTAGTTTTAAGTCTGTTGCTCCTCTTTGGAGTCTTAACCTTGTTTTTAAAGTTATACAGCTGGCTTTGTTTGATCCGTTGCATTCCATAGACATTTAGTTGTTATCTTGGAAGGTTTTGTTTCTTGTTGCTATCTCTTCTGCTCGAAGAGTCTCGGAACTCTCAGCTCTGCAGTGTGATTCCCCTTATCTTATTTTTCATGCTGATAAAGCAGTTCTTCGTACTAAGTTAGGTTTCCTTCCTAAGGTTGTTTCTAATAGAAATATCAATCAGGAAATTGTTGTTCCCTCTCTGTGTCCTAATCCTTCTTCTTCCAAAGAACGTTTGTTACACAATTTGGATGTTGTACATGCTCTTTAATTCTACTTACAGGTGACTAAGGATTTTCGCCAGTCCTCCGCCCTCTTTGTCTGTTTCTCTGGGAAACGTAAAGGTCAGAAAGCTACTGCTACTACTCTTTCTTTTTAGTTACGGAGTATAATTTGTTTGGCTTATGAGACTGCTGGACAGTAGACTCCTGAGAGAACTACGGCTCATTCCACAAGAGCTGTTTCCTCTTCTTGGGCTTTCAAAAATGAAGCTTCTGTGGAACAATTTTGCAAGGCTGCAACTTGGTCTCCTCTACATACTTTTTCCAAATTTTCCAAATTTGATACTTTTGCCTCGGCTGACGTTTGTTTTGGGAGAAAGGTTATTCAAGCGGTGGTGCCTTCAGTTTAGGACTGCCTTTCTTGTCCCTCCCTATTTAGCCGTGTCCTCTAGCTTGGGTATTGGTTCACAACAGTAATTACTCAAGCCGTGGACTCCATATCTTAGGAAAGAAAAACTAAATGTATGCTTACCTGATAAATTTCTTTCTTTCCGGTTATGGTGAGTCCATTTTAAGACAGTTGTTCTTTTGACTATAACCTCAGGCACCTCTACACCTTGTGTTACTCCTTTTTCTCCATTTCCCTTTGGTTGAATGACTGGGGGTTGTGGGTAAGGGAGTGTTACTTAGCAGTTTAAATGTGGTGCTCTTTTCTTCCTCCTGCTGGCCGGGAGTGATGTTCCCAACAGTAATTACTCAAGCCGTGGACTCACCATATCCGGAAATAAATAAATTCAGGTAAGCATAAATTTTGTTTTTTTTTCTTGACAACTCTCGCAGGACTGCCCCGGTGGAATGATCGTAAAAAAGGGGCAGTCCCTGTGAGTGGCGAGATGACTCCTATTAAAAGTATTGGAGCTGGATAGGGACACTTCGCTTCTTAGAGCGAAGTTAGCAGGGAGCAGGGGGAGCACATTAAAATTTAAATCCTACAGCCAATATAACTCACATTATGCTGCTTTCTGCATAAAGCATCTTACATTCACCTATATTTTCGTATATATGTGTTTTTCTATTAGGGTTATAATTATTTTGACTGTTCTGGTTACAGCTCGCCACCTTTTAGTTGGCAAGAAAAAACTGTGATATCTGCAGTGCGAAAATCTTTATAGAATTACGCTGGGATTAGAGAGACTTTTTCATATACGCCCATGAAACGCCCATGTTCAGCCCATTTTACGAAAAAACAACAATTATGCTTTGCATTTTGTATTTATAAGTTCAAATTTCTGTGTGATTTTTGCAAATACAGTGTACTACAATTACGATTTACGCTATGCATATTTAATTTGATTTATTCCTGTACATATACTTGCATGCCACCATGCTCCTTGCCCGCGCACAGCCAATCACACACAGATAGGAGCTGTCAATCTTCCTGGTCGGGCGAGAACAGGGAGATTTAAATTCCCCACCTAGAAGGTGGAGAACAGGGCAATGAAGCAGCAGTCTAGAGACCACTGCTTGATAAATCCAGAATGCAGGTTCCCTTGTGCGAACCTGCAGTCAAAGGGGGGAGAAGGGCTTGATAAATAGAACCCAAAGTGTTTACTCTCCCTTTAATATAGTGATACCCCTGTTATCTGACAGCCTGCCCAGTTGTTTGTAGCTTTCACAAATCTGTTACATTGGAAAAAGGCAATCATTATTATTATTATTGTAGCAGGATGCTCATGTTTCTATATGATATATTAGAAATACTAATCACTGTCAAGTGTTATACATAAGGTTTTGTTTGATGCAAATGATTCCTGTTATTCCTGTTTTTCCATCACACTTTAACAATTATTATTTGTTTGTTATTCATCTAAGGTGCAACCAGTACTGTTAGTCTTCCTACATCTTAAACAAGTCAGGGCAAGGGGCAGCTTTGTCACTATGGTTGTAGCTTGTTTACAAAAAGTGTGATATTTCCTAACTTTCTGAATGTGACAATTGTGTGTGCATTTATTACATTATGTTATTAAAATAGTATGTATTAATTACAATATGCAATACACTCTACGTATTCAGCATTGCACCAGCAGCTCACAAGAGTTGCTGGTGCAACGCGCCCCCTGCAGACTTGCGGCCGCCAGCACGGAGGTGTCAATCAACCCTATCGTACTCGATCGGGTTGAATTCCGGCGATGTCTGTCCGCCTGCTCAGAGCAGGCGGGCAGGGATATGGAGCAGCGGTCTTTAGACCGCTGCTTCATAACTGCTGTTTCTGGAGAGTCTGAAGACTCGCCAGAAACACAGAGCTTGATAAATGGGCCTCTCTATCTGAATCATGAAAGAAAAATGTTGGTTTCATATACCTTTAAACACATAGTTAAAGTATCACTCTGGATCCCCAGAGGACTGCTGGTCCCAAGCAGAAATCAGCAACGCTAGTCACACAGATGGATTGCGTGACCAGCAATAGTTTATGCTTGGAACCAACAGTGTAATTTTTTCACCATAATGGCCCTATAATTTTGATTATTGTGCCTTTAACATTAAAATGAATAATAGCCATTTTATAAAAGTAGTAAATATGGCTTCCTTTGGAAATTCCAGCAGAAAATATTTTCTTTTTGTTTTAGTACCTCACAAAAATCCAAAGCACCCCCTATCATAAATTGTTAACAAATAAAAAAATACCTTTAAAAGCAACTGGTATTTTGTGATCCTCTGTACTGGCTTTAGAAGATATGCATCCAAAGAGAGTTTATGATCCAGCTTACGCTGACACTCCTACACAAAATGGGAAAGGGGAAAACAAACTGTCATTTTGTATACACAGTATATTTATCACTCTGCTAAATCAAAATCATTTTTATACAGATTTTTAAAAGATATGTACATAGCCGTCAGTAAAAAAAACAAACAGGGAATACTTGCATCATTTACACAATAGTGTAAGCTACTGATCATCTAACCTTTTGAATGTTAAACACAGAGCTGGTAAACATTTAATAAAAGGGTGAAGGGGGAAACCACACGTGGACTCCTTGCCCAATGTGCCTTGGAGGACATGGCTGTACCTCACTGACAATACCCCTAAGGAGGCCGAAAAGATTGTCTGGGGGTTGCCATGCTACCTCTTCAGAGGAGAATCGCCTGGTATTTCGTGACTGGACTGACCTTGTTAGGCAGATCAGACTGATATACTGATGAGCTGTTGTTCATCCCTGGGAGTTTGCTTCTCTTTCTGTGTGTATTTGTATTATGACCCTGGGGAAAGTCTCCCTAAGGGTGATGGGGGAAACCAGATGTGTTTAGAGGGATATGACAGCACCTCACTGACGAGGCCCAAAGGAGGCCAAAACGATCATCTAGGGTTGTTATTTCCCTTGTTCAGAAGAGAATTGCCTGGTATTTCGGGGCTGGACTAACCATACAAGGTGGAATCAGACTGATACTTCAGGAAACGTTTCCTCTGTGAAAAGCACAATTGGGCTAAGAGAACCTACTCCCAGGTGGTAACCAGGCTCTTGAACAAGCCACTGAGCTATTGTTCGTTCCTGGCACACTGCTGTATTTAATATATCCTACCTTACACAGGGGTCGATCATTTGTGTAGATAAATCATTTCATAATTTTTTCTTAAGTTTTGTGCTCTGCTTCATAGTGTCCACTCATCTATCTATTCCTTTTAAAGCCTTTTAAAGAAGGACACTTTTGGATTTATTAACCCCTGAAGGACCAAGGCCATTTTTCAATTTCTTTCCCTTAAGGACCAGGGCTATTTTTACATTTCTGCGGTGTCTGTGTTTAGCTGTAATTTTCCTCTTCCTCATTATATACCGTTTTTCTCGCCACTAAATGGACTTTCTAAAGATACCATTCTTTTCATCATATCTTATAATTTACTATAAAAAATATTATAAAATATGAGGAAAAAATGGAAAAAAATACACTTTTTCTAACTTTGACCCCAAAATCTGTTACACATCTACAACCACCAATAAACATGCTAAATAGTTTCTAAATTTTGTCCTGAGTTTAGAAATACCCAATGTTTACATGTTCTTTGCTTTTTTAAGTTATAGGGAAATAAATACAAGTAGCACTTTGCTATTTCAAAACCACTTTTTTTCAAAATGAGCGCTAGTTACATTGGAACCCTGATATCTGTCAGGAATACCTGAATATCCCTTGACATGTATATATTTTTTTTTTTAAAAGACATTCCAAAGTATTGATCTAGGCCCATTTTGGTATATTTCATGCCACCATTTCACCGCCAAATGCGATCAAATAAAAGAAATTGTTCAC
Source organism: Bombina bombina (assembly GCF_027579735.1). Lineage (NCBI taxonomy): Eukaryota > Metazoa > Chordata > Amphibia > Anura > Bombinatoridae > Bombina > Bombina bombina. The sequence continues at coordinate 400,212,349 of NC_069502.1, forward strand.
TTTTTCACAAATTTTTTCACAAACTTTAGGTTTCTCACAGAAATTATTTACAAACAACTTGTGCAATTATGGCATAAATGGTTGTAAATGCTTCTCTGGGATCCCCTTTGTTCAGAAATAGCAGACTTATATGGCTTTGGCGTTGCTTTTTGGTAATTAGAAGGCTGCTAAATGCCACTGCGCACCACACGTGTTTTATGCCCAGCAGTGAAGGGGTTAATTAGGGAGCATGCAGGGAGCTTGTAGAGTTAATTTTAGCTTTAGTGTAGTGTAGTAGACAACCCAAAGTATTGATCTAGGCACATTTTGGTATATTTAATGCCACCATTTCAGCGCCAAATGCGATCAAATTTAAAAAAAAAACGTAATTTTTTCACAATTTTAGGTTTCTCACTGAAATTATTTACAAACAGCTCGTGCAATTATGGCACAAATGGTTGTAAATGCTTCTCTGGGATCCCCTTTGTTCAGAAATAGCAGACATATATGGCTTTGGCGATGCTTTTTGGTAATTAGAAGGCTGCTAAATGCCGCTGCACATCACACGTGTATTATGTCTAGCAGTGAAGGGGTTAATTAGGGATCTTGTCGGGAGCCTGCAGGGTTAATTTTAGCTTTAGTGTAGAGATCAGCCTCCCACCTAACACATCAGACCCCCTGATCCCTCCCAAACAGCTCTCTTCCCTCCCCTACCCCACAATTGTCCCTGCCATCTTAAGTACTGGCAGAAAGTCTGCCAGTACTAAAATAAAATGTATCTTTTATTTTTTTTTTATTTTTTTTTTAGCATATTTATATATGCTGCTGTGTAGGATCCCCCTTAGCCCCAAACCTCCCTGATCCCCCCCCCAAACAGCTCTCTAACCCTCCCCCTCTACATTTTTGGGAGCCATCTTGGGTACTGGCAGCTGTCTGCCAGTACCCAGTTTACAAAAAAATATATTTTTTTTATTTTTTCCCCACTTTTCTGTAGTGTAGCTTCCCCCCCCAAGACTAAACCCCCACCCCTTCCCAGATCACTTTGATTATTGTGATTTATGTTTTTATTCCCTCTATCCCTCTAAATGTAAACAAACTATGTTCCATAGTGTAATGGTTCCCACCCGCTCCCTCCCCGTGCACGCGCCCGCCTTCCCCGTGCACGCGCGCGCGTCCATGCGCGCCCCCCCCAGCGATCCCGCCCACGATCCCGCCCACCTCTGCACTCTGCAATCCATTGATGGCCGCCCACCCGCCACCCATGTCGGCTCCCACCCACCAACGATTGCGGCCATCGATGTCCGGTGCGGAGAGGGCCACAGAGTGGCTCTCTCTGCATCGGATGGGGCAAAATGTTATTGCAGTGATGCCTCCATATCGAGGCATCACTGCAATAACCGGAAAGCGGCTTGAAGCGATCAGGATCGCTTCCAGCCGCTTTCAACAACAACGTCGTACAGGGTACGTCGCTGGTCTTTAAAGACCAGTTTATGCAAGACGTACCCTGTACGACGCGTGTCGTTAAGGGGTTAAGCAGCGGATGCTGCTTATTCCATTTGAGCCTTCCGGCACCCCGGAAACAGGAGTTAAGCAGCAGCTGTCTTAAGACCGCTGCTCCTTAACTCATCCGCCACCTCTGATTTGGTGGACTGCAATCAACCCGATCAGATACGATCGGGATGATTGACACCCCCTGCTAGCGGCCGATTGGCAGGGGGCGGCATTGCACAAGCATTTCACCAGAAATGCTTGTGCAATGTTAAATGCTGTTGAAATTTAGCGATGCAGGGCATACATGTCCGCCTGGAGTATGATAAATCTACCTATAGGGGTTTACCCCAAACATGCACAAAAATAGCACCAGAAAGTGGTTGGCACTCACTCACATACTAGAGGCAGCAAATACTAAAAAAAATGAAATGGAGAATTAGCCACTGCTATTGGCCAAGAGGTGACAAACTCGTGTGCCTCTCTACAGGACCTGAGTCCTTTGTGGGCTTTAGTTCCTTACTCCAGTATTCCATGCTAGCTTTTAAAGGGCCATTATGATGTTAAAAAGATATATAATAATTTGTTAGAGCATTTAATCTTAAAGGGACACTGTACCCAAATTTGTTCTTTCATGATTCAGATAGAGCATGCAATTTTAAGCATCTTTCTAATTTACTTCTATTGTCAAATTTTCTTTATTCTCTTGGTATCTATATTTGAAAAGCAAGAATTTAAGTTTAGATGCCGGCCCATTTTTGGTGAACAACCTGGGTTGTCCTTGCTGATTTGTAAAGCACCAATAAACAAGTGCTGTCCATGGTTCTGAACCACAAATTGGCTGGCTCCTTAGCTTAGATGTCTTCTTTTTCAAATAAAGAAAGCAAGAGAACGAAGAAAAATTGATAATAGGAATAAATTAGAAAGTTGCTTAAAATTGCTTGCTCTATATGAATCACAAAAGAAAAAATTTGGGTTCAGTGTCCCTTTAAGAGTAGCAATCCTTCAATGTCTCTGCATATGGTTAAACAAATAGTTAAAGTATTGGTTATATAGATAAATAACTTCATGTACGTCAGTACAGTGTTAAGAGTCAGCACTAATTGCCTGAAATGCAAATCTGTAAAAAGATCTGAGGTAAGGAGGCAGAAATTAGATAAAAGTTAATCACAGAGGTAAAAAGAATATTAATATAACAGTGTTGGTTATGGAAAACTGGAGAACGTTAAATAAAGGGATTATCTATCTTTTTTAAACAATAACATTTTTGGTGTTTACTATCCCTTTAATATCGATGGCAAATAAGTGTGATAATTGTACTACTATGGTTTGTGAGTACTCTGCATGGATCTAAATATTTGTAATTTAATATATGGATTGTTAAAGTAGTATTTAATTTTGATGACCCCACTGAGAGCAAGAGTAGGACACTATGGGGCCTATCTAGCAAGCGCCGTACGGAGCTTGAGGGCCTGTGTTTCTGGCGAACCTGCAGGCTTGCCAGAAACACCAGTTATGAAGCAGCAGTCTAAACCGCTGCTCCATAACCCTGTCCGCCTGCTCTGATGAGGCGGGCAGGAATCGCCGGAATTCAACCCGATCGAGTACGATCAGGTTGATTGACACCCCCCTGCTGGCGGCCAATTGGTCGCGAGTCTGTAGGGGGCAGCGTTGCACCAGCAGCTATTGTGAGCTGCTGGTGCAATGCTGAATACGGAGAGTGTATTGCTCTCCGCATTCAGCGAGGTCTTGCGGACCTGATCCGCACTGTCGGATCAGGTCCGCTAGACCTATGATAAATAGGCCTCTATATATCTTTGAATCTTTAATTATTGACAGTGACTAACGGTGCTACTATATTAAAAAGATAACGTTTGCTGCAAGAGGTGTCAGCCAGCGGTTGTAGTAGTTTTCTTCCCAGTTATGCTATTATTGTCAGAGTATGCGCTTCAAGTAAGTATGAGCAGCAGCTTTTTAAAGGCTCAGCTGAATGTTATACACAGCAAGAATTTGATCCTATGGAACGTCTTTATTGGATACGGCTTTAGGGTTGCCAAATTTCTTGTAAAAAAAAATACAGGGGAGTGCTAATTTTGCATAAATAATTATACAGTGTAACTAAGAGATTATGGGCCGGACTACGAGTGGAGCTCTATTTAGTGCTTTCGCTCACACTCTAATTGTGCTAGTTTTTGCGAGCGTTGGGTTGCTCTTTTATTACAAGTTGAAAGTAAAGGGTTATTGCTCTTGCGCTAACCCGATGCTCGCAAAAACCTAACATTACAATATGTGATAACCTACTCCCTCATAGAAGTCAATGGAGAAAATAAAGTGGAAAACACCCCACTCGCACGCTAACCTGCTAACGTGCTAACCCGACATTAAAATATGAATATTTCACATTCCAATGTTTTTCACATAGAAGAATATGTTCTATTTGTTCATAAATACATAATTCTATATATATATATATATATATAGATAAATGTATTTTTGATGTGTTTTGTGAAACTTTTTAGTTTCGCAAAACAGTTAAAGGATTACTGTTATAATTTTTAAGCTAAACAACTAACATATTAAAGTTAATAAACATTAATTAAAACCTACTGACCTATATTTTCTCCAAAACGAAGTTTCATAACGTTCTAAAAGTTATATCTTTTATTCGCCGATGATGTCACGTTATCCTGCCCACTATTTTCAGCACTGTGTGTTCAAAATACTTAAACCAATAACTTTGTGTTTAAAGCGCCATTTTGAAACCTAGGTATTGTAAACGGATTGGTACAGAGCAAAGGATACCCACGGAGTGGGTTTGGAAAACAATTACATTTGCAGACAAGATTTCTGATATACGGTAGAGATATGTTAATGAAATGCTATTGATAAAAAGCGTATTTGGGGTAGTTAGTTAGTAACAGGCATAGAAAATATTTACTTACAGTGGCCCTTTAACCAGAGCTCTGAGGTCACAGTAATCATTGTAGTGTAAATCATATTTACTTTCAATTTGTAATACAATCACAATTCATTGATTCCTTGATAAAGCTTATTAGCAAAACGTACATCGGATATACCTCTTCTCTGCGTCTGTTAAAGTACCTGCACACCTAAAGGGAGAGCAACCTATGCTGGTCACTAAGTGGGAGGTTCTGTGGTTAAGTTTCTGCACTCCTATCCACTGACTCTGGCACTGTGTTTAGCTCATTTGGAGCAATAACTGAAATTGTATTGCCTGATCCTATTATATACGGTGTATTTGCAGTTCTTGTGACGCTTTTATATTTATGTATTTTAAATAAATTCTTTTATTCAAATATCATGTGAAAGCAACTGTTTACCCAACAGTATAAAGTGGGTGTGCGCATTTACCTGAGCTTGGTTATAGCTCCAACCCATGTGAGAAACCATTTGTATACAAGTATTTTTCACTGGACACTGTTACAGAGTTACGCTATGTGGCACATTTTTGTTTCCTTTCTATGAGAATGAAATAAGAAAGATCAGAAGATTGAAGATTCTAAGGAAGAACCCATATATCCTTATGTGAACTTTATACATATTTCTATTTTTTATCACATTTATTTCACAAGCACAATTCAACTTGGGTGCAAACAAACTCAAAAACCTGATATCGCCAGTGCGCAAACGTTAGTGCTCCACTCGTAATTTGGCCCCAAAATGGCTAGTATAGATTTAAAATGGAAATGACATCCAATTAGAATCTCACACCCTTTGGAGAAATTTCATCTAACCAGACTTTTGATTTAGTTTCCATATTTATCCTTATTATATACATCACCCTGAACCTTAAAATTCCGTCCATGTCAGTAAAATGCCAGTTAGCTGATAACCCTATACACAACCCTTTACAGAAGTTTACAGGGAGTGCAGAATTATTAGGCAAGTTGTATTTTTGAGGATTAATTTTATTATTGAACAACAACCATGTTCTCAATGAACCCAAAAAACTCATTAATATCAAAGCTGAATAGTTTTGGAAGTAGTTATTAGTTTGTTTTTAGTTATAGCTATTTTAGGGGGATATCTGTGTGTGCAGGTGACTATTACTGTGCATAATTATTAGGCAACTTAACAAAAAACAAATATATACCCATTTCAATTATTTATTTTTACCAGTGAAACCAATATAACATCTCAACATTCACAAATATACATTTCTGACATTCAAAAACAAAACAAAAACAAATCAGTGACCAATATAGCCACCTTTCTTTGCAAGGACACTCAAAAGCCTGCCATCCATGGATTCTGTCAGTGTTTTGATCTGTTCAACATCAACATTGCGTGCAGCAGCAACCACAGCCTCCCAGACACTGTTCAGAGAGGTGTACTGTTTTCCCTCCTTGTAAATCTCACATTTGATGATGGACCACAGGTTCTCAATGGGGTTCAGATCAGGTGAACAAGGAGGCCATGTCATTAGATTTTCTTCTTTTATACCCTTTCTTGCCAGCCACGCTGTGGAGTACTTGGACGTGTGTGATGGAGCATTGTCCTGCATGAAAATCATGTTTTTCTTGAAGGATGCAGACTTCTTCCTGTACCACTGCTTGAAGAAGGTGTCTTCCAGAAACTGGCAGTAGGACTGGGAGTTGAGCTTGACTCCATCCTCAACCCAAAAAGGACCCACAAGCTCATCTTTGATGATACCAGCCCAAACCAGTACTCCACCTCCACCTTGCTGGCGTCTGAGTCGGACTGGAGCTCTCTGCCCTTTACCAATCCAGCCACGGGCCCATCCATCTGGCCCATCAAGACTCACTCTCATTTCATCAGTCCATAAAACCTTAGAAAAATCAGTCTTGAGATATTTCTTGGCCCAGTCTTGACGTTTCAGCTTGTGTGTCTTGTTCAGTGGTGGTCGTCTTTCAGCCTTTCTTACCTTGGCCATGTCTCTGAGTATTGCACACCTTGTGCTTTTGGGCACTCCAGTGATGTTGCAGCTCTGAAATATGGCCAAACTGGTGGCAAGTGGCATCTTGGCAGCTGCACGCTTGACTTTTCTCAGTTCATGGGCAGTTATTTTGCGCCTTGGTTTTTCCACACTCTTCTTGCGACCCTGTTGACTATTTTGAATGAAACGCTTGATTGTTCGATGATCACGCTTCAGAAGCTTTGCAATTTTAAGAGTGCTGCATCCCTCTGCAAGATATCTCACTATTTTTTACTTTTCTGAGCCTGTCAAGTCCTTCTTTTGACCCATTTTGCCAAAGGAAAGGAAGTTGCCTAATAATTATGCACACCTGATATAGGGTGTTGATGTCATTAGACCACACCCCTTCTCATTACAGAGATGCACATCACCTAATATGCTTAATTGGTAGTAGGCTTTCGAGCCTATACAGCTTGGAGTAAGACAACATGCATAAAGAGGATGATGTGGTCAAAATACTCATTTGCCTAATAATTCTGCACTCCCTGTATATTCAATTAATCCTATCTGCTGTACTTTTTCCACACTTTATATTTCAAGGCCCCACCAATTTGTCCTCTAGTTGGCTGTATTGTGGATAATATTTGAATATGTTTTATGGTGATGTTAAAGTGTTACAGGGCTATTTTATGATGAATTAAAAGTGTATTTGCTAAAAAAAAAAGTATGTAACAATTTATCCTGTGTGGGGTAGCTCTACAGCACACCCTTTCTTCTTTTTCTGGTAGTTATATGAATGGCAGTTATTTGAGGCACCTCAGGTCAAATTATTTTGTTTTAACTTTGTACTGAAGTGAAGATGTAGCAGAAATGAAATGAATAATACAATTTATTCTTACCTGATAAATTCCTTTCTTTCTTGGTGGTGAGAGTGCTTGATTCATTATAGTTGGGAATTCATCACCTGGCCACCAGGAGGAGGCAAAGACACCCTACACCCAGAGCTTAAATATCACTCCTACTTCCCTGACCCTCCCAGTATTACTAATAGCCAAGAAAAAGAGGAAGTAGTAAGAAATATAATAGGGTAAAGATTTGAAAACCAGAACTGCCGCTATAAAAAAATGGGCAGGTTCATGGACTCTTACCACCAAGAAAGAAAGGAATTTATCAGGTAAGAAGAAATTATGTTTTCTTTTTTATTGTAGTGAGAGACCACAATTTATTATTGTTGGAAACTTGCAGCATACCCAATTTGTGGAGTCAAAAAGGAAAGGCAGGCACCTATTTACCAGGAACTATAGCCTGAAGGCCTTCCTACCAAATACATAAAAATGATAAAATTTAGTGAAAGTGGGAAAAGACGACCATATTTCAGCCTTGCAGATCTGTTCTACTGATGTCTCATTCTTGAAAGTCCAAAAAGAAGACAGAGCAAGCAGAATGAACCATAATACGTAAAGAAGGTTACTGTCCTGCCTCCAAGTAAGCTTTGAGAATCAGAATCTTTAACTAAGAAGATAAGGTAAAAGAAGTCGCATTCTAACCCTTAGGCTTCCCTGAAACTGAAACAAACAAATTGGATGATTTTCAAAAGTCTCTTGTTGCTTGTAGATAAAGCTACAATGCCATGATTACATCCAAATAAAGTAATAATCTCTCCTGTGAAGAGTTTGGATTTGTACATAAGGAAGGAACCACATGTTTTTGGTTAATTTTCTAAAAGAAACCTTAACATAGAAGATCTGGATGTGAAGGAAGACACCACAGAGGCACACTGTACATCTGAACAAGATCTACATACCACGTCCTGATGGCAACCAAGAGCTTTTATGATTGCAAACATTTGTTTTTTTATCCAAGCAATCATCCTCTAACAGAGTACAATTGGTGGAAACAGATATACTAACTGAAAAGGCAAATAAGCTGCAAGTGCATCTATTAATACCTCTTAAGGATCAAACTGATCTCCTGACGACCCCAGTGACACACTAATTGATCGAAAATCTTCCCATTGAGGGACCATTTTGAGAAATGTTGAGTCTACTGACTCAAAAATCTGTTTCCCAATTGATGACTCCAGGAATGCGTATTGTAGAGATGGCACACTGATGGACTTCAGCTCAATACAGAAAGCAAGAAACCTCTGTGGCAATGATATTAGATTTAAAGCAAACAAATTGGAACTAATTGAAGAAGACGCCAAGCCTGAAGAAGCTCTGAAATTCAAATGGAGTTCCAAGATATTTATTGGTAAACTCCTGAGGAGACCAAACTCCCTGATACCTTTGAGTTCCCAAACTAGGAGACTGGCATCGGTGGTAATTATCTCCCATGACGGAAAAGGAAAACTCATCCCATTAGAAACTGAGGAGGGGGATATCCACCAAGACTGAAGAGTCTAGATGGATTAGCTGAGTCAGGTTGCTGTGGCCTCCATTCCACTGCTTTAGCCTAAATGGTTGCAGTGGATGGAAATTAAACCTTGCAAATGGAATGGCATCTGATACTGCCACCATCAGATATACAAGATCCTTGCACTGAACTACAGAAGCCTAGGATAGGCATTGTAAAATCTTGCCAGCAGAATTAAGCTTAAGCTTGCGATGACATAGTCGCATGAAAACCGTATGTATGATCACTCCCAGAAAGGACACTCTTGCGGAAGAAGTCACTGAACTCTTTGCGACGTTGCCCTTCCAGCCATGACTGCAAAGAAAACAGCATAGTTTCTCTGTATGAGCGGCCGCTAAAGGTAAAGAGGGAGTTTGAGAAGAGCTACAAATTGATAATGTCTGACCAGAAAGACAAAACCAAAAAAACAGTAATGTTCTTAGGCATCCTTCAAGTCCATAGTTGTCAAGAATTGACTCGACACAGGAACAGAACAATCACTCCCATGTTATCCAAATCCTGAACACACTGAAGGAAAACTTTCAGCTTCACTGGTCTCTTTGATACATAAGACAGAAGAAACTTCTCTTGAGGAGATTGTTTCTGAAAAGATATTCTGTACTCCAGTGAACTTTCCCATTACCCAGGGGTCCTGAACAGATGAAGACTAGGCCTTCTTAACAAAAGGCTTAAACTGCATCCAACCAGCAATGATTCTGGTTTGGGGGCCGCACCTTCATGCAGACCTGGAATTAGAATGTAACTTTATGTTTTACTTATTCCAGACTGGATTGGCTTTACAGGTAGACTTGAAGGAGTCTGGTTTCTAAGAACATTATTTCTAATTTCTGGAATGGCAAAAGGAGCAAACCTGATGGTCTTCCCCTTGATGTTAACATGAAAAATATTGACTTAGACCCTATGTCAGCAGGCCACAATTTTAACCATAGGGCCCTAATAGTGAGGGCAACCAAATCTGCATTTTTACATTAATGCAAATAACACATCACTAATAAAGGATTGTGCTAAATGTAAGCAAAAAATTAAGACTTAAGACTCCTCTAAGGAAGTCTCCTCTGAAACTAAGTCAGATAAGGAATCACATCAATGAATGTTACTCCCTCAACACAAGCAATACCCAAAGCTGGTTGAAATAATAGGCCCTCCTACAGAAAAAGCCTTCCCAAGAAAACTTGCCAATTTCCTATCCATGGGCCCGAATCGTAGTACGCCTAGCTAAGGTAGGGATAGCTCCATCACCTTAGGAATGGTTGCCCAAAACTTCCAGATAGGTATCTAGAAAATTAAAGGTCAGGGAAGTAGGAGGGTGGCCAGGTGATGAATCCCCAACAGTAATGAATCGTGGACTCTCACCACCATAAGAAAGCAATTTCAAAATTTAGTAAGATGTTCTGAACGTCATGATTCATTATGCTGGGCACCCAGCCCACGTGTAAAGAAAAGGTGTAGTGTGACCATTTCACACATGTAGTGTATATATTTTTCTCCCCACAAATGGTTTCTTTAGACAAAACCTGTAATACACATTTTCCTTTTATTACTTCCATTATGATGAAAGCCACGTAATCTGGAAGGCTCAATGTTTTTGCTTAGCCATATGTCATTGGAGTAGTGACATGTTTTTCCCTGGCCTGTGTTATTCTGACCAGCTGTGCTATACCAGATGCTAAGTATTCTTTCAATAAAACATTGATTGCACTGCATTCTTGTACTATCCGTGTAATCAATTACCGTATTGTTCCTTGCGCATCCTGTTACAGAGGATAAGATATAACTTAAAGAGTTGGGATTTAAAGGGACATTAATTTGCTGCGTACAGCTACAATAGTATTGCTTCTACTATGTACTATGCTATTTTCTCCTATTTTAACCCCTTACAGGTGCTAGTTGGTGAAGCTAGTTGGTATTTATTATGTTAGATATTTGTTAGATTAGGTTAGATCAAGTGTTTATTATGTTAGATCTTTGTTAGATCAGGTTAGATCAAGTGTTTATTATGTTAGATCTTTGTTAGATTAGGTTAGATCAAGTGTTTATTATGTTAGATCTTTGTTAGATTAGGTTAGATCAATTGTTTATTATGTTAGATCTTTGTTAGATTAGGTTAGATCAATTGTTTATTATGTTAGATCTTTGTTAGATTAGGTTAGATCAAGTGTTTATTATGTTAGATCTTTGTTAGATCAAGTATTTATTATGTTAGATCTTTGTTAGATCAAGTGTTTATTATGTTAGATCTTTGTTAGATTAGGTTATATTAAGTGTTTATTATGTTAGATCTTTGTTAGATTAGGTTAGATCAAGTGTTTATTATGTTAGATCTTTGTTAGATTAGGTTAGATTAAGTGTTTATAATGTTAGATCAAGCAAGCACTGTTATCTACATAAAAGACCCAAGCCCCAAATTCAAAATCATGTTAATTTTAACGGGCTAGATATTTACAACCCAAACAATAATGACAAATACAAAGGCTATTTGGCAGCTCATGGTATGAAATTAAAGTTGTTTGGAATTATCTTGTTGTACAGTGTATCATGTTAATTATAATTTTAAATGTTTAAAATTAACCTCTTATATTTAAAAACCCTCATGATATGTTCTAAACAATATTAATGCAATTTGAATACAGACATGAAGGGTATACTGATTTTTTTAAAAAATATGTTATTTCTGTTCAAGTATTTTTTACATCATTGATTAGGAAAAAAGATTTCTCAGATTTTAGAGATACAGTGGGGCAAAAAAGTATTTAGTCAGCCACCAATTGTGCAAGTTCTCCCACTTAAGACGATGAGAGAGGCCTGTAATTTTCATCATAGGTATACCTCAACTATGAGAGACAAAATGTGGAAACAAATCCAGACAATCACATTGTCTGATTTGGAAAGAATTTATTTGCATATTATGGTGGAAAAAAAGTATTTGGTCACCTACAAACAAGCAAGATTTCTGGCTCTCACAGACCTGTATCTTCTTCTTTAAGAGGCTCCTCTGTCCTCCACTCATTACCTGTATTAATGGTACCTGTTTTAACTTGTTATCAGTATAAAAGACACCTGTCCACAACCTCAATCAGTCACACTCCAAACTCCACTATGGTGAAGACCAAAGAGCTGTTGAAGGACACCAGAAACAAAATTCTAGACCTTCACCAGGCTAGGAAGACTGAATCTGCAATAGGCAAGCAGCTTGGTGTGAAGAAATCAACTGTGGGAGCAATAATTAGAAAATGGAAGACATACAAGACTACTGATAATCTCCCTCGATCTGGGGCTCCACACAAGATCTCACCCTGTGGGGTCAAAATGATCACAAGAACGGTGAGCAAACATCCCAGAACCACACGGGGGGACCTAGTGAATGACCTGCAGAGAGCTGGGACCGTAACAAAGGCTACCATCAGTAACACACTACGCCGCCAGGGACTCAGATCCTGCAGTGCCAGATGTGTCCCCCTGCTTAAGCCAGTACATGTCCGGGCCTGTCTGAAGTATGCTAGAGAACATTTGGATGATCCAGAAGCAGATTGGGAGAATGCCATATGGTCAGATGAAACCAAAGTAGAACTGTTTGGTAGAAACACAACTCTTCATGTTTGGAGGAGAGAGAATGCTGAGTTGCAACCAATGAACACCATACCTACTGTGAAGCATGAGAGTGGCAACCTCATGCTTTAGGGTTGTTTCTCTGCAAAGGGAACAGGACGACTGATCCGTGTACATGAAAGAATGAATGGGGCCATGTATCGTGAGATTTTGAGTGCAAACCTCCTTCCATCAGCAAGGGCATTGAAGATGAAACGTGGCTGGGTCTTTCAGCATGACAATGATCCCAAATACACTGCCCGGGCAATGAAGGAGTGGCTTCGTAAGAAGCGTTTCAAGGTCCTGGAGTGGCCTAGCCAGTCTCCAGATCTCAACCCCATAGAAAACCTTTGGAGGGAGTTGAAAGTCTGTGTTGCCCAGCAACAGCCCCAAAACATCACTGCTCTAGAGGAGATCTGCATGCAGGAATGGGCCAACATACCAGCAACAGTGTGTGACAACCTTGTGAAGACTTACAGAAAACGTTTGACCTCTGTCATTGCCAACAAAGGATATATAACAAAGTATTGAGATGAACTTTTGATATTGACCAAATACTTATTTTCCACCATAATTTGCGAATAAATTCTTTCCAAATCAGACAATGTGATTGTCTGGATTTGTTTCCACATTTTGTCTCTCATAGTTGAGGTATACCTATGATGAAAATGACAGGCCTCTCTCATTTTCTTAAGTGGGAGAACTTGCACAATTGGTGGCTGACTAAATACTTTTTTGCCCCACTGTATGTATCATATATGTAGTTCCTTGAATGAGACAGTGCCATGTATCAGTTTTCAAATCTGAGGTGCTCTAGATTTTAATGCTGTTAGGAATAAGTTTTATCAAATGCTGACATCAGAAAAACACTTATGAAATGAGAGCTTAAACTTTAAATCTTGTGACATAGAATCGATTTTACTGTAATTTCTGTGCATAGATGGCTTTAACATTAGGCCAAATAGGTAGCCGCCTAAGGCCTGATGTAAACAGTAGCCTCACAGTGTGTTTATCTTCATATTGGGACTGTTTTATGTGCATCACTTGCATGCAGGGGCAAAACTACAGTGTGACATGATGCCTCACTAGTGTCTCTGACTACAGGGGTTAGTGTTTCTGTTTTACCCATTGGTGTTTATATGTGTGTATGTATGAATGTGATGGTGTGTGTATTTATGCATGTATGTGTGTGTATGTATGTGACTGTGTGTGTATTTATGCATGTATGTGTGTGTATGTTTGTGGAAGCAGCAAATTACAGACCTTGTTATTACAGCATGGGAGGGCGGGGGGTAAACAGTGTCACTATACAGTACCACTATATACAGTACGGGGGGGCTGGACCATGTCACAGACTACTGTGGTCACTGTATAAAGTACTGGGGGGGGGGGGGGTAGGGTCAGGCCAGCCATCTCACCGGCAGATTACAGACTTTGTCACTAACTCACTATATACAGTACTGGTGGGTTAAACAGTGTCACTATATACAGTAATAGGGGGTCAAACCATCTCACAGCCTGTGGGCACAGGGTACCTCCTTTTGCAGACATGTAATCTTATTCACATTTTTTTTTTCTGTGTTAAATGTAAAAAAAAAAAAAATGTATCAAATTCACATTTTTGATTCTTGCACCCACCTGGGCCCTGTGGTTTCTAGTTATGCCTCTGCTTGCATGGCACATAGACGAGGAGTTGTCTGTGAGCTCTGTCCTTGACATTATGCTAGTTACTACTGTTTACACGGGGGCTACATGTTCCAAAACATGAGTACCATGCAGGCAGTTATGCTGCGCCGTGTGAATCGGAAACAGCAAGTAAACATATATAGGCGTTTATGAGGTGAGTACAGATCAGTCTGATCAATTGAAGAACCTGAGGATGTGAGAAATAGCCAAGCACTTTTTGAAGAGAGAAGGGAGCATGGGATAGTCTGAGGAATTAAAAGAAAACCAAACATCTGCCCTTCCTAGTTTACAAGTTACATTCTCTTTCTGCAATATCTCCTTCTCTCTTTCTTTTCTCTCTTTGCTCTATCTCATCTTTCTCTTTTATTCTGCCCCTATTTATTTTTCCTCTTTTTTATCTCTCCCCCTCCCTCCTCTCTCTTTCTATTCACTATCTTCTGTTTGTTCTCTTTACTCTTTTAGCATCCTTTTCCTGCTCTCCCTTATCTCTCTCTTCTCATCTCTTTTCTATAAACACTCTACTTCCTTCTCTCTATTTTCTGTCTCTTGACTCTCTTTTTTTATTTCCCTCTTCACTTTCTCTCTACTATCATTTTCCCTTTTCTATTTTCTCTCACTCCTTTTTCTCTCTATGCCTTTTTTTCTTTCTCTTCTTTCTGTCCATTTTATCTCTTTGTAATGATTTTGGAGCAACTTTGGGAATTGGGAATAAATTCAGGTTGAATATTTGCCAAAACCCATAGGAAGGGTTTGGGTGAACCTTAATGCACATAGGGACAGATTTCAGCAAAATTCAAAGAAATTTATTTTCATAGAAACATAGAATTTGACGGTAGATAAGAACCAAAAAGGCCCATCAAGTCTACCCATATTGCATGTTACTTTTTCCTTAGGATAACCTTATGCATGTCCCAGGCATTTTTGAACTCCTTTACAGTCGTTGTGTTTACCACCTCAAATGGAAGTTTATTCCATGAATCCACCACCCTTTCTGTAAAAAAATGCTTCCTCAAATTTCTCCTGAATCTGCTACCCTTTAACTTTAGATTGTGACCCCTTGTTTTGGCAGATTTATTTGGTTGATTTTTGTATTTTGTTTTGTGCCAAGAGGCCTCATATTGAGCCTTGCTTAAGGCCTCACTAACTCAAGAGCCGCCTCCATTTTTGTGTTTTTATCTCTGTTTTCATTTCTCTGTATTCGGCGCTGGTCTTAAAACATACAGACAAAAATATTAGAATATTGATGTCTGCTTGCATAATGAATTACTTCTAATTTTGTGTTCCTTTAAAGGGATATAGAAGACATGGGAGAGATGCATTAACTTTAATCCATGACTTTGATCGCAAAAGGAAGCTGTAGGTAAGGGTACAATGCAGGCCTGCAGAACTTTACTACCAAAAGTCACTTCAGAAGAGGCAGACGTATTACAATGTATTTCATTGGAAGGTTTATTTCTAAAAGCCCAAGAGGTGGCAACTGCTCTAGTAAAATGAAAAGTAATTCACTCCGAGGCACAGGTCCCCGCTTCCAAATATGCTTTACTAATCAAAGCTTTAAGCCAAGCATTTAAGGTAATTGCTTTAGCCTTCTGTCCCTTGTGGGTACAAGAGAAACAAATAAACAAAGAAGAATAATTGTTAAATTATGTTGTGGCCTGAACATTTAGGTCCTGACCAATTCCAAGTTGTGAAGCAACTTTTAGCATTTCTTGGAGCTGAAGAGAGAGATGGAACCAACATTTCCTACCACTTTAGGCAGGAAAGAATAGTTGTTTCTCAAAACCACCCTCTCCTGATGAAAAATCAGATAAGGCTAGTCACAGAATAGGGCAGACAATTCAGACCCCCTATGGCCATGGAAATGGCCAATAGAAAATGAACCTTCCAAGATAAGTTAAATATCAAGACCATGCATAGGTTCAAAAGATTGAGCCTAAAGAACTTAAATCGGGTTAAGGTTCCACAGAGGAGAACCTGATCTGATAAAAAGATAAAAAGATCGACAAGGCTAAAATTTGACCTTTAAGAGAACTAGCTGATAAACTTTATCCAGACCATTTTGTAAAAATTGCAAAACACAAGGAATTTGAAAATAATTCTAATTGTGATGTTTAGATTTCCAAATGAAAAAAAAAGTTTTCCACATTTTGTGAAAAATTTGCCAAGTAACAGGTTACAGGCAAGTAGAAGGTTACAGGTTTACCTATTTGAGAGGAAGATGCCAAGGCTGGTTGGAGAACATTTGTATTAGCTCTGCATACCAAGTTCTGCAAGGTCAAACTGGAGTAATCAGTATTACAGAGGTCTATTTTTGTTTCATCCTGGCTATTATCCTGGGTAGTAACACAAAAGGAGAAAAAGATGTAAATCAGATTGAGCGACCAGGGAATCACAAAAGCATCTATTAATTATTCAAGCAAGAGGCCATGAGATGTTGTTTGGCCTGCCCCAATGATTCAATATGCTTGAAAGTCTTCTGATTCAGGGACCATTTACCCGGTTGAAAGTATTGACAACTAAGAAAGTCTGCTTCCCAGTTTTCCACACCCGGAATGTGAATTGCTGAAATCATGCAATTATCATGTTCTGCCCAAGTCAGAATGTGAGGTACCTCTTTCATCACTAAGGCGCTTTGAGTACTGCCTTGGTGATTAATGTAAACATACACATTTACATTGCCTGATTAAAACCTCATAAATTATTCCTATTTTCATAAGGAACAGCTCTGGAGATCCTTGAAGATTGTGAGGCGCTCCAAGATGGTTTTTTTTTTTTGTTTTTTTTTGGTTTTTGAATATTTTTATTGAAAATTATATCTGATAATACATATCTTTGGAGACGCAGCTCCGCATTGTGACATTTCCATTCATTGTCATCTTAAATTACCACATGTTAAATTCCGAAAATTATGCTGTCCCCGTTTTTAGCTAATTCAACATTCTGAAGAGATTCTTTACATCCACCCAGCAACAGTTTTGAGAAAAAAGAAAAAGAAAAACTGCAAACCGGAGACCAACACAATGATAACACATTGGGAACATCAATACAATCTTATTCTCTGCCTTCCAATAAATACACTTGTCCTTGTTCATTTTTACTCTTAACCCTAGGATTAATGGTCATTCTAAGATGATGCCCTCTATCTGATGTCTCTCATACCTACCACCCTGCGGGTTTCCCATGATTCTCTCAAATCCCTCATATCTTCTATCCGGTCTATTAGGACTACTTTCTCAGCATCTTCTATATCTACTTTTCGAAGATGTCCGCATAACCTCTCCTCTTTTTATCTGAGAACAGCTTTTTCCTTTCTTTCTTTTTTTTTTTACTATGGGCGGGAGTGTCGGAGGCCGTGGGGGGGGGGGGGAAAACACAAACGAAGACAGACAGAAAAGAAAAGAGAGATTTAAAAAAAAAAAAAAAAAAAAAAAAAAAAAACACCCCTCTAATACTTTTCTTTGCTTCTATTCATATCCAATATGGATGTGTTGCCTTATCTCGTCACCCAATGTGCCGGTAGGATTCCTGCCACTACTAGATTTAGAAAAGGAACTGAGCTCTGTAAAGGTTCAAGAAACTGCAGCTGTAGCGCCCTTGGCCAGTCTACAATATATTTTTCCCATTTGCGGAAATACCTTTTGTAGTATTTCTCCCTACTTTTTAGATCCTGTCTTTCCACTATCATTTGAAATTTCATGTTGTTTATAAACTCCTTCATGTTTGGCACCTCTCTATGTTTCCATTTCTGGAATATGAGACTGCGTGTTGCCAGGATGGCCAAATTTGTAAGATTTTTATCTCCTATATTTTCCGTCTGATACAAAAAAAATATCTGTATTGCTTCCAAATTTATTTTAACCGTTAAATATTTGTTGAGCCAGAACTGAATTTTTCGCCAGAATTGCTGTACTTTCGGGCAGCTCCATAAACAATGCATCAGATCTGCTTTTACGTAATTACATTTATAACAGCTTATTGGAGTTGTTCTATCCCAGCCACTAATTCTCTCTGGCGTCAAATAAAAATTATTTATCAATTTTGCATGCGACTCCCGCCAACTAATTCTCTCCGTGGCTTCCTCCGCCCTTTTAATACTATCCACTATATTTTCACTTTGTATGGAAGGGAAATATCTGAAAAATTTTTCCGTATTCAAATTCATTTGTCTAATTCCTAATCTCTGTATTATATTCTGATACCATATAGCTATGGACCGTTTTCCAGCTTGATATAGCTTTAGGCCTGGGTCAATCACTGGCTGACTCCAGTCCGCACCGTATCTCTTGATATGAGTATCTATATAGTGTCTTATCTGGAGGTATGTATAAAAATGTTTAGCGGGTAAATTATATTCTATCGCCAAGCTCTCGAAGGTTCGTGTTGATCCCTCTGGTCCCAATATTATTTGTGAGAAGTATTTCAATCCCATGCAATGCCATTCACGAAAGATCCTATTATTTAGACCCGGTGAAAAATCTACGCACCCAACAATCGGCAGAAATGCTGACACTTGATATTCTTGACCCACTGTATCACAATATTTTTGCCATGCCCAAACTATACTGGTGAATGTTACTAAATTCGCCACATTACTTGATAAATTCCTATATGGGCAATGCAATATTGCTTTCAGATTGAATGGTTTAACTATCTCTGTTTCTAGTTTATTATAGGTAATGTATTCTGCCTCCTTCAACCAGTCTATTCCGAATTTAATCAAAGTTGCATAATTGTAATACCTGATATTAGGGAAGGCAAATCCGCCATGTTTTTTTGCATAAGACAGTTTTTCAGTTGATATACGGGCCTTCTGCTTGCCCCAGATAAATAATGAACATGCTCTATTATATTTGTCAGTATCCTTCTTTTTAATCACTAATGGTAAATTTTGCATGCGAAATAATATCTTTGGAAAGAAGATTGTTTTTATCAGTATGATACGTGCAGATAGTGACAAATAATACATATTCCACTTTCCTATTTCTGCTTCCATGTTATCGAATAGTTCTCTATAATTCAACTGGTACCATTCACCTGGGTTCCGTGAAATTTTGATCCCTAAATAACTAATATACTGGACCTCTTTAAAAATTGTATTATAACTCGTCTTAGTTTTATTTATCCATAAAATTTCAGATTTCGCAGGGTTTATTTTGTAGCCGGTAAATGAGCTAAATACCTTGATAATCTGTAGGAGTTGTGGGATACAGGTACTTGTGTCATACAAAAAAAATAAAATGTCGTCCGCATAGAGCGAGATCGTCATTTTTTCTGCCCCTATCTTCAGTGGGGCTACTTTATGTCTAATATATATGGCAAGTGGTTCGAGCGCAATGTCAAACAATAAAGGGGAAAGTGGACACCCTTGACGCGTCCCCCTTTCAAGAATTATTGATTTAGATAGTTCCCCGTTAATTAGCAGCTGTGATTTCGGTGTCTTATAGATCAGTTTAATCAGGTCGAACAGGGCACCGGTAAGGCCAAATTTCTCCAGAGCCTCAAAGAGGTGGTCCCATCCTATAGAATAAAATGCCTTTTCGGCATCTATTGTTACTAATGCAATATCTTTATCTCCCCGTTTCCTTCTCTGCCCCGTGGTGCCCTGCCCGGCCCAAAAAAAGTGCTCCACCGTTGCTAATACCCGTCTCATATTACGTACAGAATTCCTTCCTGGTACGAACCCGACCTGATCCGGATGTATTAGATCTGGTATTACTTTTTTCAATCTATCCGCTATTATAGACATTAATATCTTGTAGTCATGATTTAACAATGAGATAGGGCGATATGATGATAAATTTGTAGCATCTTTCCCTTTTTTCAATATTAATGATATAATTGCGTCCGAAAAATAAGGGGATTTCATTTCTTTCTTAATAAAATAGCCGTTATATAACTTAGTTAGCGTCCCTATTATTATTCCTGAAGTCATCTTATAAAATTCGGCCGAGAGGCCATCCGGCCCAGGAGCTTTTCCTGATTTGGCTTTTTGAATGGCTCTTACCACCTCTCCTTCCAGAATTGGGGAGTTAATCTGCTGTAGTGCCTCTGGCGTTACTCTAGGAATTTTTATCTGCTCCCAAAATTGTTGCTTCCTTTCTGTGTTTATTTCCTCCTTCGAGTATAGCTTTTGGTAGAATTGAAAAAATGCTTCTTTAATTGCTGTAGGGCTAGTGTATGTATTCTTATTTTCCTTAATTGTGGAAATTATATTTTGTTTCTTACGAAACTTAGTTATCTTAGCTAAATGTTTTGCCGAAACTCCCTGTAATCCTTGGAATCTCGCCCTACATTTTGCCTCTTCCTGTGCCCGTTTTTCTTTCATAAATTGTTCCCTTTCTGTTTTTGCATATGCATATTTTTCCCAATTAACCCGGCTAGAGCCATTCAAATACCTCACGTATGCTCTCCTAACTTGATTTGCCAACTGAATTTCTCTCGCTTTGTTTTTACGGTTTAAGTTGACCATATATACCTTTATCTCGCCGCGTATGACCGCTTTACCTGCCTCCCACAAAATCTCCAGCTTATCAGCATAGTCTCTATTGAATATGATATACTCTTTCCACTTGTTTGCGACCCAGTTACTGAATTTTGGATTGTCTGACATATACCCCGGAAATCTGAAAGTGTTTGTCCTATAGCTCGACCTATCATGGAGTAATATCCTAAAACTAATTATTGAATGATCCGATAATATTATCTCTTCTATGTGCGTCCGGATTTCGTGTTTTAGAAGATGTTCATCTATCAAGAACATGTCTATTCTGGAAAAGCATCTATGTGCCTTAGATTCACACGTATAGGATCGTTCGTCTGGGTGTTGCAAGCGCCATATATCATGTACTTTAATAGTTTTTAAGAAATTACGAAAAATTCTTGCCTCCCGTTGATATGCCTGTCTGCGACCCACCTTAGATCTGTCGCTATCAGGATATGTCGTTGTGTTCATGTCTCCTGCAATTATCAGATTCTGGCCTAAATACGGTGTCAGTTCCTTTATTATCTGTTGCCAAAAATTAACTTCAAATGTGTTGGGTGCGTATATATTACACAGAGTCCATATTTTCTCATCAATTTTGACTTGCATAATAATGAATCTACCCTGAGGGTCCAATTTTGAATTTAATATCTCATAATCTAAACTTCTATTCAATAGTATAGCTACCCCGCATTTCCGTGACACGCATGGGGTTGCAATGACTTCTGCCAGCCAATTAGTTCTTAATTTATCTATTTCAGCCGCTTTTAGGTGCAATTCTTGCAGGAATATAATGTCAGGCTTTTGCTTTTTCAATAGTTTAAAGATGTTCTTACGCTTAATGGGGGAGGTTATCCCTCCCACATTCCATGATACACAATTAATTGCCATACTCATCCTTTCCTATTCTAGTAGATGTCAGAAAAGAAAAGAAGAGAAGAAGAAGAGAGAAGAAAAAAAAAAAAAAAAAAAGGGAGGAAAAGAAAAAAACAAAAACAAAAAAAAACCCATAAAAAGAAAAAAATTTTTAGTGTAATCCCCGCCCCCCGGACCTCCCACTCCCCCACCCTCCGCCTCTTCAACTGTTTCTCTATTCCACAGCATCCTCTTTCTGTGTTCGTGCTGAACTGTTGATATTCTATACTTCTATATTATTTTCAGCACAAAAAGCTTTTGCTTCTTCTACCGTATTAAGTGCTGTAACACCTTCCATCCCCAGTACCGTGATTTTAGCTGGGTATCTCATAGAGGCTCTCAACCCAGCTTTTATTAGTGCTGAGCAGTACGGTGCCATAGCACGCCGTTTCCCTGATGTCTCCACTGAAAAATCCTGAAAAATCAGGATTGGTTTGTCCCCTATAAGAAGTGTTCTGGTCTTTCTATAATGATACATTATGCTGGCCTTATCCTGAAAATTCAAATATTTAATGATGAGCACTCTTGGCCTGGTGTTGCTCTCTCTAGGTTGTCTTAGTGCTCCGATCCTATGTGCTCTCTCTACCAACAAAGCCCCATTTACGGGTTGCATACCTAGCAGGTTGGGTAATGTAACTGCACCAAAGGTCAGTAAGTCTTCCTGTCCGTTAGTTTCGGGCAGCCCAACTACACGGATATTGCTCCGCCGTGACCTGTCCTCCAGATCTTCTAACTTTGCCTGTAATGCATTAATTTTTTCTGCGTGTTTATCCATTGTTGACCCTTGAGTGTTTAACTTGTCTTCTGCGTCTGACACCCTATTTTCTACCTCAGTTAATCTGATCGAAAATTGTCTGATTTCCTGGGATAGCTCTGAGATCTCTTTTTTAACAATTTCAAATTGGGGCAATATTAGGTCTGCCAATTGATTTATTGTGAGCTGTGTTTCTAAATTTCTCTCTGGGCTCTGAACATTTGATTCTATATTACTGATTTCACTTTGCGCTTTCTGCCTTTTGTCCCTTTTTGGTGGCATTGCTGGTGATTTGTTTTTCACGTTTGTGACATATTTTTCCATTTGTGCTATTGGTTTTCTTTCCCACTTGCACCTTCTAGTTTCTCACTCCCTTTAAGAAAACTCACACCTGCTGACAGGCTGTACTATCACACTATGTTGTATTATTTCCTCTCTGTCTGTTTCCTTTCCTTATGATCTAGTGCCCTGTTGGATACTTCTGTTACTTCATACAGTCATGCACTTATGCTTTGAATTTGTCTATTTGGTTTCCCTAATGTGCCTATCTTTCCGGTGACCGTATACTTATGCCACTCTTTACCTTAACAAATTGTAACCCTAACACTTCGTGCGTTTCCTTTTTCTCCTACAACCTAGTGTTGCCAGCACCCTTTATATGGGCTGTAATCGCTCTGGTAATTCCTCTCTACCACATTCCTCTTAGTGTTCTTTAATGCTCTTATGTGGATAGCCTCACGCTGTTGAGATAAATCTATTAGACTCTGTTCCACAATTATTATTTTAACTAAACACTACTGTTACTTTTGGCTGAAGTTAAATATACCCAGTCTATTAATCTGCGCACAATCTTACACAAAAAAGTATGAACTGTATTTCAGCCTTCAACTATAATCGATAACTGTTCAAGATATTAAATGCTAAACAAAGTTATATACATATATAGCAATGATAATTTTCACTTGTTTACACCCTTTTTCAAAACTCAGATACCTTAATCATTAGACAGTCATAATCCAATCTGCTGTGTTACTTTTACCTAGACATACCCGTCCTCATACTCTGCATACCCTCTTACACAGAATACCTAATATTTTATAACATCAACAGTATAAAATGCATTTCAGTGTTAAACTATGTCCAAGGACTATTCAGTATGTTAAATGTTATTAGACTCTATTTCTGCGTTGTAGTTTTAACTAAGCACTACAGCTACTGTGTCTGCTTCCAAGCTGTACTTTATACTTATGGAGTTAATCTTGTGCTACACATGTAATCCCTTTACAGATATAGCAGTTATAATTTTCACTTGTATGTAATTTTTTTTTTTTTTTTTTTTCAATGCTTCAGCCATCTAAATAAGCACAAAAAAAAGTCATAATCCAGACTACTACATTACTTTCAACTGACGTTAAACATGCCCAGCTTATTACTCTGCTCACTGTCTTACACGGAGTGTCTAGTATTTTTTGTTTTTCCAACTTTCCAAAATATGTAATGTGTGTCAGCCTTCAACTGATAGCTATTCAGAGTATTAGATGCAAAACAAAGTTATAGTCCTATTCCTTTGGCTCCGTTATATTGCACCAAAAAACAGTTACCACATCTGAATCTCTTAGTCCCAGAGTTTTTCCTCCGTTTAACTCAATAAGAGAGAGGCTGTTCTAGTTTCCAGGCCCTCCCGCAAGCTGAATTTTAGTCTCCCTTTTATTGCTTGCCATGGTTAACTCCAAATACACGGTGCAGTCTATACCTTATTCCCCAACAGTTCCTACTCATAGCGGGAAAATACATGAGAAGGGGCAATGTCTTCAATAGGTATAGGAGTTATGTCCTGCCGCTATTTTAAAAGTTCCAGTAACTGCAGCTATGTGACTGTGTATGGTCGCTTATAATCAGTAAAGCCGGCCTGGCCCTAGGTACTTTGCGCTCACGGACCTTTTCTCTATTCAGCTTCGGCTTGCTTAACTTCCCAAGCTTTGTACACACCACAAAGCAGCTTTTCACTCAAACATATAAAGTTAATATATTACAAACTTACCCCCCCCATTTCTTCACGGCAGGTTTCGAGTCGCCATTCTCCGCATATTTACCCCACCCGGGGGGCCTCTGCTTTTGATCCGGCTGTTACTCGGTTCAGCTTTCACCACTGCTTCCACTCGGCAGCTCCTCTCAGCGCCGCGGTCTTGTGGCTGTGACGTCACTTGTCCTCGCCGTCTTACCGGTATGGGGGGGTAACAGTGCCGCTGCCAGTTCCGTTCTATGCGGTAGTTCTCCTATGCCGGCCGCTTCTCTTGTGCCTCCTGTCCCCACCTTTCCACTGTCAGGTAGGACCCAGCTCTCTCCGCTTACACTGTTAGCTCCAGGTTATATCTTTGCCCCCTGCAGGGGTGACTGTAGCGTCTCGGCTCCTTCTCAGCGGGTATGTTACATCCACTTGTTAAAGTGCTGTGACTTCCTTCCACCACACTTTATCTCCCCCAGGCTGGGTATGTCTTTTGCCCCAGCAATAGGGCTTCGTGGCAGGGTGTTGGGTCTTTACTTGGCTCCACATACGAGGGAGCTCAGCGTGAGTGCTCCTTCCTCAACGCTCCTCCCACAGGAAGTCGACCTCCCCAAGATGTTAATTGGTTACCTCCCCTGTCAGACTGCACTGGACAGGATGGCATCTATGGTGATCACCAACAAAGTTGGAGGGAGAAAGGGGACCCCCTAAGCAAGAGATTGGTGAGTCTGCCACAATGTTAGGGATTGTCTTGTCTTGAGCTCTTCTGAGACAGATCCTTGTAATCTCCATTCACCTATTGCAAAAATTTTAGCTGCAGAGGATGTAAATGTAATATGGCAAAAGGTACAGCATCTGGAGCCACTACTATGAGACCGACTACTTCCATGCATTGAAGGACTGTAGGAAAAGAAGTGAGTTGATGAAAAGCATACGCCTTTTACAACTTGAGTGTTCATTGATCTATGAAAGACAGTTTCATTGATACTGAATCCATTCTGAAACTCAGAAATGAAACCGAGGTTTGAGGAGTTTGAGAGCTCTGGGAGGTTGATTTTCCAACTATGAATAAAGGAACTTTGTTTGTATGTTCCTTTGCCATCTGGAGAGAGGTAGCCTGTACCAGAATGTTGTTCAGGTAAGGAGCTACCGCAATCCACTGAGCTCTCAATACAGACAAAGGAGTTATAAGAATGTTTGTGAGGCCTCATAGTGCTGTAACTGGACCAAAGAAAAGCATCACAAACTGATAATACCTGTTTAGGAAAGCAAATATGAGGAATTTTGTATGATCACTGTCAAAAGAGATATGCAAATAGGCATCTTTTAAGTCTGTGATAGACATAAATGGATCCTCCTGCACTCAAGGGAGTACAGTGTAAATTGTCTCCATTTTTGGGGGGGCGTGTCCAGGCAGTGCCATGTTGAGACGCAGTTTTGGGAGCTCTGTCCATCACTCTAATAAATCTGCGGATTAATGGAGCCTAATTAACCTATCCATGATAACTAACCCTAGCTCACGATTAAGGAAGCTTTGCTGGTTCTTTTGATGCCGCTATTTTGTGTCTGGCTCTGTTTGGCACTTTGCTTCGGCTCACTGAAGACATGGGCGGCGGGCCTGTAGTCTCTCCTACATCACCTTACTTGGTAACCTGGGAAAAAATAGTGAGTGTGGAACTGCTACATTCTAAACTTCGCAACTACAAAATTCAGCTACAAATCTACTTTACCTACACGCTGTGGCTCTGAGAATGATGCAGATTGACAACTGGGATGCAGAGATAGTACAATTGCTACAGGAACACTTTTTGAGCCTTGAGCGGCAACTTACTTCAATACTCCAACATGAGCATGGAGCGTGCGGAAAAACATTGCCAGTTGCTGCATTACCATCGCCTGTACAATCCCAGCTCTCCACAAGTAGCGACTGCAAAGTGGAAAGTATTTACTTGGCTGAGGCAGACTCTGGATTTTCTGACTTGCCCACAGGCAATGGCCTGATTCATGTTGCTGTTTTTTTGTTTTGTTTCACTGCGTGTGTTACTGCTTTCCATACTTTCATACATGATCTTCTTGTTTGTTTGGTTATTTGTTATATGATATAGAGGTTTCACACTTATTAAGCTCTTACAAACTTCTCACAAATACATACATTTAGTGTAAGTGTCTTAAAGCAGGCTGGTTATTTTTGTTCCATAGAAAACTATAGAAAACCCTTGCTTTTACCATTTCCTTTAACAAATTTTAGTTTATAGTTAGCAAATATTTGCATAATCCCCAGGGGGCGCAACTTCTAGAAAGAATGTAAAGGGGGAAAGGAAAGTATGGGAGAGAAAAGAATCAACAACAATTTTTAACTCAAGCAGCTCTCCAAGTTAACCCAAATACTGTCAGCAGTATTAAAAGTTAGAGGTCTCACCTTTATGTTTTCTTATTTTAAATCTTTTTATTGAGGATTTATACAGAACAATAAATGAAAAGTATACATTTATGCATGGAATATGCTCACAATGAGTATACAGACAGTATTCAGAGTATAAACATGTTTGTACATTTTAAAGCAATTATCCTCTTTATTTTTTCCTCCCTCTTTTCCCAGGCAATAATTGTTCGGACCACTCTTGAGTCCTAAGTAAGATAAATAAAAGAGGTAAGGGAATAAGAGAACAACACTATAGCTATATTATACAGTTATCATGAAATATACTGAATTAAGGCCAAAGACACATTTTTTGGTATCAGTGTTAAACAATAGTAAGTAGCACTCTGCACAGGTACATTTTATTTAAGATGATGGTTCTTGTGTGTATTAGAAAACAAGAATGATATCCTTTGGATTCAGATTATATTAGTAATTATATTAGTAACTAGGTTATCTAGCTGATAGCAAAAATAAAAACTTGTTCCTTACAGGGGATTGTTGGTGCAAGACCACTACCAGTTATCGCTGTTTGCCCTTTCTGTGGCTTCTGCCGCCAGCTGCTGTAAAAGGGTCAGGTATATGCTGAACAATTGTATTTGGGTAGCTTCAGTGCTAATATACAGAAGCGTTATCATGCTTAATTATTGGTATAAACTATGTGAATAACATAACCCATTGTGGGAGTGAGAACAATTCAGCAACTTCAGAGAGGTAAATACAACAATATATCTAGAGTATAGAAAATAATGTGTGCTTGATATTACACATTTGAAATAACTTGAACATTTGTGAACAACATTAACATAACAGGTCACTAGGGATAGTCTCAATTATATAATTACAACTCTTATGGCATGGGTGTCAAGGGCAAAGTACATCCCTTCTGTTATCCCCAGGATTTTGTCTGTAGACAGTGCAGGAGGTTTTTAGATGTATGCAGGTATATGCATGGGTAGTTACCCCGATGGTTCAGGGATGGAAGTGTCATGTCAGTGAAGTTTATTGTCCCATCAATTATGTTACCGTGAGTTTGACCTAGAGATCCTGGATTGAGGCGTTTAACAGAGTAGATATCTTCCATGTTAACAGTTGTCAGCAGGAGGTTTACTCATTTCATGTGTGTGTCACAGCCCCCCTCCCCGAACTCCCCCAGCGCCACAGCAGAACTGGACTGTCCTCCAACCTTCAAAGATGACCCTTTCGCATGGCTCTGCGGTATGATGTATATAAGGAGCCGATCATTCAATGATGCCGCCTGCTTGATACAATAAACCTCCGGAGATGACTTGTGGAGCGGAGGTCTGTGAGTTGGCTGCTTCTCATCTAGGTGATTAATCATCGCTGGCTTAACTGCCACGGAGCAGGTAGTGTGTTGTGTCCCTGTGTCCAGTTTGGGTTCCGTAGCTATGGGTTCAGTGTTTGAGATGGGCCAACAGTTTAGCAAATAGTCCATTGGAGCACTATCTATGAGGCATTGGAAAATCTTTTCTATCCTGTCTAGGCATTTGTCAAGGCCTGTTTGTGTGCGCATCTTACATGAGGTAGCCATGATGTTTGTGGCTTAGTATGGTGTCTCGCTCATTACATTCGCCGCCTTCTTTTGATTCTCCTCTCTGTTTCTATCTGTTTACTCTACAAAGAAGTAGGTTATTGTGATCTGTGCAGGTCTGTTGTTATGTTCGGCTTTGGTGAATCACCTCGGAGTACCGAGGGGGGTGGCGTTACCTTCTTTGAGCCGCCGCTCAGGCCTCTGATGTCTGTTCCAATTGCACTGTAGTTGATGCCACTGTGTGTTGAGGCACAGTGGAAATCTTAGTAGGTAGTTTTGTTGTAGGATGCCTCACTAAATCGGCAGATTTTTGAAGTGTCAGTGTCAGCTTGAGCTCTGGAAATTGCAACCGCATGGATCGCTGGTCAGACACGCCCCCTGCACTTTTATGTTTATACTTAACCACACCATATGCCTTTCTGTCTGCGGTCGGGGCGATGAGGTGCTACATATTGTGGTAACAAATAAAATGAGGAAAATAGAAAAAGGCCATGTATATACTATATTAGGGCTCTTACTCGCTGATTTCTAACAGCTACTGTCACCTGGTCACCTGTTGGGGAGCATAGGGCCCATGTTCCTATGGCAGGGTCAGATTCCACTCAGTGAGTTGGAATTCGCCCCATTATTTTATCTTATTTTCCTTATATTTTCTTTTGAGTACACGCAAATCTATTATGGTGCACTCTGCTCTTTAGCAGAGACGTACCTTAGACAAATGAAAACTAAGAGTAGCCTCATCACTAGGAAAGTACTAAGCCAGTGAGTTATAAAAAAACATCCTCCCTAATTAGGAGTATTGAGTACATAATTTACATGGTAGAGGATTTTTGCTTGATATATAACATTATCACTGTGTGTATGTTAAGAATGGATATTTACCTATTGCCCCTTTTACAAGTGTTAAGCTGCAAATTTATGTAGGAAAATCCTAGGGTTTAAGATATTTACTCTATATATGGTAGATGGTAACTTCACAAAGTTTATATTTTCTCTAACGTTTAGTTGCCAGATTAGTGAAGCTTCCTATTTGTACCAATATATTTTTATGGTTTCATATACAGTTATTTCAAAAAAAGACAAGAGGTGATGGCACAACTAATTAGTAATATATTGGGATGGGCTAATAATAATATACGACTGGTGTTATAGACAGTAATGAAAGCCCGTAGGTGCTGTATACATATAAACACTTATTTACTTATACAACCAAAGACAGTTGCAAAAAAGGGTACACTTGCAGCACTCTAATCCCACAATGATTATTATGAGTGTAGCGTGGTGTGTGTGAAAAAATTACAAATTATAAAAACATCAAACTTTAATAAATTTGGTTAAAAATGGGCACTCATTAAAAACAACTAGAGAACTATATGGTTGTTCATTATATATTTGCCTGGAATTAGTTTGAACCAGGATAAGTTATAGGGGCCTAGTTATCAAGCCGTCAACCTCAAATACGCTGCGTATTCCGCAGTGTATTTGTGGCGAGGCTGATACGCCTTAGTTATCAAAGGCTCGAGACCGGCAAAAGTAGAATTTTGTGACGTAAGCTTCGATCCGCCGGACTCAGTCCGACACAGATCGATTCTTACGTCACTCCAGATGTTCCGCACACAAGTGCGGCACATTCTCACTACTTTTGCTAGCTATCAAAAAACTAGCAGGTACGCTCGGCACTTTTACGGCCCAGCGTACCTGGTTTTCAAAGCGCCAGCCTGGAGGCGGCGGATCCCATAGGAATCAATGGGAGTCTGACCATAGCGAAAGTACAAGTTCGCTGCTGACAGACATCCCATTGATTTCTATGGGAGCTGTCTACACCTAACACCCTAACATGTACCCCGAGTCTAAACACCACTAATCTGACCCCCCCTACACCGCCGCAACTAAATAAAGTTATTACCCCCTAAACCGCCGCTCCCGGAGCCCACCGCAAGCTACTCTATACATATTAACCCCTAAACCGCCGCTCCCGGAGCCCACCGCAACTATAATAAATGTATTAACCCCTAAACCGCCGCTCCCTGAACCCGCCGCAACCTATATTAAATGTATTAACCCCTATCCTGCCCCCCCTACACCGTCGCCACCTATAATACATTTATTAACCCCTAATCTGCCCCCCCTACACCGTCGCCACCTATAATAAATTTATTAACCCCTATCCTGCCCCCCACTACGCCGCCGCCACTGTAATAAAATTATTAACCCCTAAACCTAACCCTAACCCTAACGCCCCCTAACTTAAATATTAATTAAATAAATCTAAATAAATTAACTCTTATTAACTAAATGAATCCTATTTAAAACTAAATACTTACCTTTAAAATAAACCCTAATATAGCTACAATATAAATAATAATTATATTCTAGCTATCTTAGGATTTATTTTTATTTTACAGGTACCTTTCAATTTATTTTAACCATGTACAATAGCTATTAAATAGTTATTAACTATTTAATAGCTTACCTAGCTAAAATAAAGAGAAATGTACCTGTGAAATAAATCCTAACCTAAGTTACAATTACACCTAACACTACACTATACTTTAATAAATTATTCCTATTTAAACTAAATACTTACCTGTAAAATAAACCCTAAGATAGCTACAATATAATTAATAATTATATTCTAGCTATCTTAGGATTTATATTTATTTTACAGGTAACTTTGTATTTATTTTAGCTAGTTAGAATAGTTATTAAATAGTTATTAACTATTTAATAACTACCTAGCTAAAAGAAATATAAAATTACCTGTAAAATAAATCCTAACTTAAGTTACAATTAAACCTAATACTACACTATCATTAAATTAACTAAATAAACTACCTACAAATAACTACAATGAAATACAATTACATAAACTAACTAAAGTAAAAAAAATAAAAAAAGCTAAGTTACAAAAAATAAAAAATTAAGTTACAAACATGTTAAAAATATTACAACAATTTTAAGCTACTTACACCTAATCTAAGCCCCCTAATAAAATAACAAACCCCCCCAAAATAAAAAAAATCCCTACCCTATTCTAAATTACATAAATTTCAAAGCTCTTTTACCTTACCAGCCCTTAAAAGGGCCATTTGTGGGGGCATGCCCCAAAAAGTTCAGCTCTTTTGCCTGTAAAATAAAAATACAACCCCCCCCCAACATTAAAACCCACCACCCACATACCCCTAATCTAACCCAAACCCCCCTTACAAAAACCTAACACTAATCCCCTGAAGATCATCCTACCTTGAGTCGTCTTCACTCAGCCGAGCCACCGATGGAACTGAAGAGGACATCCGGAGCGGAAGAAGTTAATCCTCCAAGCGGCGCTGAAGAAATCTTCCATCCGATGAAGTCATCATCCAGGCGGCGCTGAAGAAGTCTTCGATCCGGCCGATGTCATCTTCAAAGAGGCGCTGAAGAGGTCTTCTATCCGGGCGAAGTCATCTTCCAAGCCGGGTCTTGAATCTTCCTTCCGCCGACGCGGAACCACCTTCTTCACCGACGGACTACGACGAATGACGGCTCCTTTAAGGGACGTCATCCAAGATGGCGTCCCCTCAATTCCGATTGGCTGATAGGATTCTATCAGCCAATCGGAATTAAGGTAGGAAAATCTGATTGGCTGATGGAATCAGCCAATCAGATTCAAGTTCAATCCGATTGGCTGATCCAATCAGCCAATCAGATTGAGCTCGCATTCTATTGGCTGATCGGAACAGCCAATAGAATGCAAGCTCAATCTGATTGGCTGATTCCATCAGCCAATCAGATTTTCCTACCTTAATTCCGATTGGCTGATAGAATCCTATCAGCCAATCGGAATTGAGGGGACGCCATCTTGGATGACGTCCCTTAAAGGAGCCGTCATTCGTCGTAGTCCGTCGGTGAAGAAGGTGGTTCCGCGTCGGCGGAAGGAAGATTCAAGACCCGGCTTGGAAGATGACTTCGCCCGGATAGAAGACCTCTTCAGCGCCTCTTTGAAGATGACATCGGCCGGATCGAAGACTTCTTCAGCGCCGCCTGGATGATGACTTCATCGGATGGAAGATTTCTTCAGCGCCGCTTGGAGGATTAACTTCTTCCGCTCCGGATGTCCTCTTCAGTTCCATCGGTGGCTCGGCTGAGTGAAGACGACTCAAGGTAGGATGATCTTCAGGGGATTAGTGTTAGGTTTTTGTAAGGGGGGTTTGGGTTAGATTAGGGGTATGTGGGTTTTAATGTTGGGGGGGGGTTGTATTTTTATTTTACAGGCAAAAGAGCTGAACTTTTTGGGGCATGCCCCCACAAATGGCCCTTTTAAGGGCTGGTAAGGTAAAAGAGCTTTGAAATTTATGTAATTTAGAATAGGGTAGGGATTTTTTTTATTTTGGGGGGGTTTGTTATTTTATTAGGGGGCTTAGATTAGGTGTAAGTAGCTTAAAATTGTTGTAATATTTTTAACATGTTTGTAACTTAATTTTTTATTTTTTGTAACTTAGCTTTTTTTATTTTTTGTACTTTAGTTAGTTTATGTAATTGTATTTCATTGTAGTTCTTTGTAGGTAGTTTATTTAGTTAATTTAATGATAGTGTAGTATTAGGTTTAATTGTAACTTAAGTTAGGATTTATTTTACAGGTAATTTTATATTTCTTTTAGCTAGGTAGTTATTAAATAGTTAATAACTATTTAATAACTATTCTAACTAGCTAAAATAAATACAAAGTTACCTGTAAAATAAATATAAATCCTAAGATAGCTAGAATATAATTATTAATTATATTGTAGCTATCTTAGGGTTTATTTTACAGGTAAGTATTTAGTTTAAATAGGAATAATTTATTAAAGTATAGTGTAGTGTTAGGTGTAATTGTAACTTAGGTTAGGATTTATTTCACAGGTACATTTCTCTTTATTTTAGCTAGGTAAGCTATTAAATAGTTAATAACTATTTAATAGTTATTGTACATGGTTAAAATAAATTGAAAGGTACCTGTAAAATAAAAATAAATCCTAAGATAGCTAGAATATAATTATTATTTATATTGTAGCTATATTAGGGTTTATTTTAAAGGTAAGTATTTAGTTTTAAATAGGATTCATTTAGTTAATAAGAGTTAATTTATTTAGATTTATTTAATTAATATTTAAGTTAGGGGGGCGTTATGGTTAGGGTTAGACTTAGGTTTAGGGGTTAATCATTTTATTACAGTGGCGGCGGCGTAGTGGGGGGCAGGATAGGGGTTAATAAATTTATTATAGGTTGCGGCGGGTTCATGGAGCGGCGGTTTAGGGGTTAAACTATTTATTTAGTTGCGGAGAGGTGCGGGATCAGCAGGAGAGGGGTTAATAATTTTATAATAGAGGGCGACGGTATAGGGGGGGCAGGATAGGGGTTACTAGGTATAATGTAGGTGGCAGCGGTGTCCGGGAGCGGCGGTTTAGGGGTTAATACATTTATCAGAGTTGCGGCAGGGTCTAGGAGCGGCGGTTTAGGGGTTAGTAACTTTATTGAATTGCGGGGGGCTCCGGGGGCGCCGGTATAGGGGGTAGAACAGTGCAGTTTAGTGTGAGTGCTTAGTGACAGGCTAGCAATAAAGCTGGGAAAAAGCCGAAGGGCAGCGAGATCGGATGAGTGATAACTGTCACAGTCCGCTGCTCATCGCCCCGCGGCTTTTTGACAGCTTTATTTGATAACTTAGGCGTATTTTTTAAGGTCCGCGGCGGCGAAGGTAGGCGAGCTTAGGCGGACGTATTGGGCCGGCGAAGCCAGAAAAGTAGACTGCTTGATAACTAGCCCCCATAGTATGAACCAGTCAGTTGTGCTTTGGGATAGACCGAGGTCGTCTATATGTAATCTTTACCTATTGGTTAATAGCTATGTAGCGTATGAAGCTGTTTAATCAAACATTATGGCAGTGTTTGGTGCAAACAGTAAAACCTGATATCAACATCTTATTATTGGGTAGGTGTTTATTATTAGACCAATGTGCTGGTTGGTTCTGCACCTATTATATGGTGGATGGAGTACCCCTTAGTTACTTATAGAGTAGCAGGTGGGGATTATTATGATGTATCCTTAAATAGTGCCGTACATTTGGCAATATGTTTTGTTAGAAATACTCCCACTTGGGATCAGAGACTTAATTTCCAATTATTATATATAATAGGAATTATGGCAAAATAATGTAAGGCCTATTGAAACGGTCCTAAATGTCCAGAGTACCTGTTAAGTATAATGTTTACCCAACAAAAAATAATTTTATAATCTATGACAGTCGCTGCATACATTTCAGCAAATGAAGAGGGTTATAACATGAGTGATATCGCTACATTGGAAAATAATACACGTAGCATTAAGTGTGCCCCAAGGACTAATATCTTTAGCGTTACAGCTTCTGAAGTGGCTTATATTACAACTTAGTTACTTTACTGTAACTTCTTTATTTTGTTTAGTAACGCCCCATGTTAGGCCATGTAATTGTTACAATGATAGTATGATCATAAGAGATTGCATATGAATTACATTGAATGCTTATGTTGGATAGTCGCCATATTATTAGAACGTGCACTGAAGCTCTATTAATAACCTCGCTTAGTCTCACCAAGAATTGTTTCTATCGTGATATAGCAGTATAAGGTTAGAAGAAATTATTTTCGTGTTTCAGCACTGGCGATAGAAACATACATTTTACAAGTAAATTACAACATTCGCTTATATTTGATGGCTGCCTGCAGTAGTTTGCAAACGAGTCTTGCCACAGCTTAAGTATTCAATGATTTGCGCTCCGTGATTTGCTGCTGGCTGTCAGCTGTGTGTGTAGATATATAGTACCAAATAATCTCTTTATAAATTAAGATAGCAATAAATATTCCATATGGTCCCCTTTCTTCATAAATGAAATAGTACTATCAATTCAGAGTTAGGTTTAAAGTTATTAGTAGGTAGCCAGAACATACAAGACCTTTGGTCTCAGTATGATGCTACTAGATTGACTTTCCCAAAATGAAAATCTGACTAATCTGAGTATACGATCAATGTCAGCTCAGATATCATAGTAATTTAACAACCCTAATCTTCACCTAGATCATTAAAAATAAGGGGTCCCAACTACCCCTTCTCCTGACATGTTTCTCCGGACACACCGGCTTTTTCAAAGGCAGGGCGCCGCGGAATCGGCGGCTTTTAATAATAGAAAACCACGCCTCTTTTAGAACAATGGCGAATCAGATCTTAAGTATTATGCATAATGTAGTTATACTACGGAACTGTGTGTTTCCTGTTGTATGTATGGAAATTATAATGTATGGATATACCTTAGAGATTGAATTTCAAAGCTTTAAAAATAATGTGATAGGTGATACTTATGACAATTTTGAGAGGGGCCTGGAACCTAACCCCCTCACTTCCCATTGACTTACATTATAAACTGGGTTTCAATTTACAACGGTTTCGATTTACAACCATTCGTCCTGGAACCTAACCCCGGTGTAAATTGAGGGCTACCTGTATTATGCATAATGTAGTTATGCTATGGAGCTGTGTGTTTCCTGTTGTATGTATGGAAATTATAATGTCTGGATATACCTTAGAGATTGAATTAGTTCTGAAATATAGCAGGAGTTTATTGTGTAAGATTTAATTACACTACGCAATTTTGTGTGGCCTGTTAAATCTATAGAGGTTAAGTTATCTAGATATATTTTTTTAGATCTGGATTGATGCTCAGCTGTTTTACTTTGAAACTTTGTATTTTCTGTAGTTATATTACGAAACTATATGTTATGTATTTTATATTATCTATATGAAAGTTTAATTGATTCACAACTATTACAGATATTTGTTTAGAGCAACTATATTATAGATCTTAGTTCATCATAGTGTATATTGTATACATTATATAATACCTTCAATATCATATTATTTGTTAACCGGTAATTCTCGGTTAACCTTTCACATTAACATTTCGTGTGTCATCATAATTGAATTGGATACAGAGATATCTCCAATTTCTCTATAGCCTTGTATATCGCTATTATTCAGCTAAGTATTTGCTTTTTTAATATGGAGAATTAATTTTTTGAATTCTTGAAGCCAGTGACAGTCACTAACCTTGGCTTATAGCTAGCCATATATTAGTTACGGCATTTTTGTATTAGTAGTTCTGATGCTTATCTCATGGTTGTTGTCACTGACAGATATCAATGTGATATATTTATTATATTGATTTTGTATCAATAATTTCTTTAAATCTCATGTGGAAAAATAATTAGTATAAAAAGTGATACAAGGATTATTGTGTCAAATTAGAAAAAATGATAATAGTAATATGTGTCTACAAATGTGAATTAAATGAGATACTCATGATGTTGTGAATCAAGAGTGGTATGAATGGGTGACAGTGTGATAAAAGTGACAATAATAAGTGTCAATAATTTATTATGTTTATATTAATATAAGGTGCCATGAATAGGCAATGGCATCCAATAGGTGTAGTAATATAGTATTAATTTTATAGGTGAATTACAAAAAGCAAATTTCTATCTGCTTAAGTATCTAAATGGTGACTTAAATTAGTGCGTAGTTAATGGGTTTTTTAAAAAAAATTCAGCATATGTGTCCCATGGTTTGTAAAAAGTTTATAGTGTCATAACTGACTCTGCAAAATGCTACTTAATAACTATTGTCCATTTAAGTTTAAACATAGTGTAGATTTTCTCCAGATAAGTTCAACATTACAAATTTTAATAGCTTCATAAAATAAATTATAAAGTCAATAATGAATATTTTAGACTTATCTCTATAGATGTTTTAGAGATATGTAAAGAAATTGTTGTTCTCATTCAGGCCTGATGGAACAACTGAATTCATAAGGTATATCCAGCAGCTTTCTCTCTTTAATAAGGTTTCTTCTAAATCTCCTCCTCTGATTTCTAAAGATATTTTTTCTAAACCATAGCAGTAGAATGCTGAGGTTTTCCCTTTATGATGGGTTAAGAAATGGGACGCCACA
Organism: Bombina bombina; assembly: GCF_027579735.1. Classification (NCBI taxonomy): domain Eukaryota; kingdom Metazoa; phylum Chordata; class Amphibia; order Anura; family Bombinatoridae; genus Bombina; species Bombina bombina. The sequence goes on from NC_069502.1 coordinate 400,249,517, forward strand.
CTAGTGATGTTTTTGTGGTTTGATAGATCTCTTTCCGCATTTCTCACATTGCTGAGATGTTCAAGCATTCTAATACGTAATTTCCAAGAGGACATTCCAATATAATGCAAATCCCAACTACTCGTGATGGTATATATGATGCTTGTGGTGTTACAATTGATATGAGACTGAATTCTATGCTCCTGATCAAATCTGTCTGTTACAGACTTTACAGGGAGTAGGTGTTTGCAGATGGAACAATTTCTGCACTTAAAATTCCCTAATAATATAGGGTCACATTTGATTTTTCTTTTTAACTAAGTGAATGGGGCTTAGGACATCTTTTAGATTTTTAGTACGCCTATATCCAATTTTAATTTTATCACCAATGATGCTATTCAATTTAGGGTCTGCTTGGAGAATATGTATATGTTTATTTAAAATACGAATTACTTCTTGTGCTTGGGGTGAGTAAGTGAGAATTAGTTGAGTAGTTTCATCTGTGTTTTTCTTCTTTTCTTGTAACAGATCCTGTCTATTGGTTGCATTGGCTCTTTGTCTTGCTTTCTTAATACTTCGGTTACTATATCCTCTTTGTTGTAACCTAAGTTGTAATTCATCCGCTCTACATTTATAAGTTGTTATATTGGAGCAGTTCCTCTTCATTCTTAAAAATTCTCCTGTGGGTAGTGCCTTGATGGTATTCGGTGAGTGTCCACTGGTAGCATGGAGTATGTTGTTAGTTGCCATCTTTTTTTGAAACAGGTCTGTTTATTTCACCCCAGACTCTCCTTTGAATATTTAAGATCCAAAAATGTCACTTCTTTAATGTTATGTTCGTACGTTAGTTTTATATTCAGATTGTTATTATTAAGTTTGCTCAGGAATTCAGTCAGTTTATCTAATGGTCCTTCCCATAGGAAGAACACATCATCTATGTATCTCAGCCATAGCGGGATATAGTTGGTGAATGTTACATTAGTATCTGAGAATACTGTTTGTTGCTCCCACCAACCTAGGAAAAGATTTGCATAGGTTGGTGCGCATGCTGTACCCATCGCGGTACCTCTTATCTGTAGATAGAATTGTTGGTCGAATACAAAATAGTTATGATGTAAAATAAATTTGAGTAGCTCCAAGATGAAATCATCATGAGCTTTTTCTTCTTCAGATGAACAATCCAAGAAATGTTGTACAGCTTTTATACCCAATTGATGGTCTATACTGGTATAAAGTGCTTCGACATCTGCCATTACCAGTATAGTATTTTCAGTCATTTGGATATTTTCAAGGCAATGCAGGACTTTAATTGTATCCCTAACGAAGGATGGCATTTGAGTGACAAATTTCCTGAGTCTAAAGTCTACATATTGGCTCGCTCTTTCTGTAAGATTATTAATGCCTGAAACAATGGGGCGTCCAGGATGCATTGTTGGGTTTTTATGGATCTTCGGTATGGCATAAAATGTGGCCATTTTGGGGTCATGTACCGTTAAAAAGTTGCTTTCTTTCACTGTTATAATCAGATCCCTCATGGCATTGGTTATTATTTTATTATATTCCTCATGAGAGTTTCGAGTGGGATCAAATAGCAATTTTGAATAACATTCTTTGTTCCGTAATTGTTTATGTACCTCACGTAGGTACATATCTTTTGGCCAAATCACCACATTGCCGCCTTTATCTGAGTTTTTAATAAGTACATCATCCCATTTCTTCATTTCCTTCAGTGCCTTAGTTTCAGGTTTTGTCAGGTTCATTTGTGTTGTTTTACTATGAAGTACTGAAATTTCCTTTGTCACCATTTCATTGAAAATTTCAACATGTCTCGAGAGATTGAATTTTGGTATATATTTGGATTTATTTACTATAATTTCTCTCCAGTTGGGATCTGTATGGATTTCATTCTCTTTGAGTAGAACATAGCTTGGATTGCTGTTTGTTCCTCATCTGTCCAATTAGTATTCACACCTTCTATCTCACAGGTTAAATCATTGTTTTTCATAAATTGTTTTTTGAGAAGAATTTTTCTAAGGTATAGTTGGATATCATATAGTTTCGTAATATAACTACAGAAAATGCAAATTTTCAAACTAAAACAGCTGAGCATCAATCCAGATCTTAATATATATATATATATATATATATATATATATATATATATATATATATATATATATATATATATATATCTAGATAACTTAACCTCTATAGATTTAACAGGCAACACTAAATTGCGTAGTGTAATTAAATCTTACACAATAAACTCCTTCTATATCTCAGAACTAATTCAATCTCTAAGGTATATCCAGACATTATAATTTCCATACATACAACAGGAAACACACAGCTCCGTAGCATAACTACATTATGCATAATACAGGTAGCCCTCAGTTTACGCAGGGGTTAGGTTCCAGGAGTAATGGTTGTAAATCGAAACCTTTGTAAATTGAAACCCAGTTTATAATGTAAGTCAATGGGAAGTGAGGGGGTTAGGTTCCAGGCCCCTCTCAAAATTGTCATAAGTATCACCTATTACATTATTTTTAAAGCTTTGAAATGAAGACTTTAAATGCTAAACAGCATCATCAAACTATCATCATCAAACTAAGTTTAATGAACAAAAACATTTGCTAACAGCACCTATTTAAATAATCACACAACAGACTGCATCATCATTAAACTAAGTTTAATGAACAAAAACATTTTTTACTTGCATTTTTCTGCAATCAGTTCTCTGCATTGTTAGCATGTTAGATAATATTCTATGCATTTCAATGTGCAGTGATTAAGCAGTTAGGCACCCTCACCTCAAGCAGCTGGACAGGAAGATAATAGGGAAGTGGCTGCTAAAACTTGTTGCTCGATAGCTAATGTCTGCTCTGTGTACACAGATCAATTTCAGGCTGTTAAGTTGCATAACTTTGCTGCAAAACAAGTGGACAGCTCCACCTACTGGCTATTTTAATTAGTGCACTTTGCTTTCCAAAGCTTTTCAATAGCAGTCACATGGCTGAAAAAAAGGTTGTTATTCTGAAACGGCACAAATTTAACCGGCGTAAACCCAGGGCCACCTGTACTTAAGAACTGATTCGCCATTGTTCTAAAAGAGGCATGGTTTTCTATTATAAAAAGCTGCCGATTCCGCAGCACCCCGCCTTTGAAAAAGCCGGTGTGTCTGGCGAAATATGTCAGGAGAAGGGGTAGTTGGGACCCCGTATTTTAATGATCTAGGTGAACATTAGGGTTGTTAAATTACTATGATATCTGAGCTGACATTGATCGTATACTCAGATTAGTCAGATTTTCATTTTGGGAATGTGAATCTAGTAGCATCAGACTGAGACCAGAGGTCTTGTATGTTCTGGCTACCTACTAATAACTTTACACCTAACTCTGAAGCTGCCTATGTAGCCACTTTGAAATGATAGTACTATCTCATTTTTTACGATTTTCCTAAATGTAGAAAGGGGACCATATGGAATATTTATTGTTATCTTAACTTATAAAGAGATTATTTGGTACTATATATCTACACACAGCTGACAGCCAGCAGCAAATCACAGAGCGCAAATCATTGAATACTTAAGCTGTGGCAAGACTCGTTTGCAAACTACTGCAGGCAGCCATCAAATATAAGTGAATGTTGTAATTTACCTGTAAAATGTATGTTTCTATCGCCAGTGCTGAAACACGAGAATAATTTCTTCTAACCTTATACTGCTATATCACTATAGAAACAATTCTTGGTGAGACTAAGCGAGGTTATTATTAGAGCTTCAGTGCACATTCTAATAATATGGCGACTATCCAACATAAGCAATCGCTGTAATTCATATGCAATCTCTTATGATCATACTATCATTGTAACAATTACATGGCCTAACATGGGGCGTTACTAAACAAAATAAAGAAGTTACAATAAAGTAACTAAGTTGTAATATAAGCCACTACAGCAGCTGTAACGCTAAAGATATTAGTCCTTGGGGCACACTTAATGCAGTTACTATGTATATTATTTTCGAATGTAGCGATATCACTCATGTTATAACCCTCTTCATTTACTGAAATTTATGCAGCGACTGTCATAGATTATAACGTTATTTTTTGTTGGGTAAATATTATACTCTGGACATTTAGGACCATTTCAATAGGCCTTACATTATTTTGCCATAATTCCTATTATATATAATAATTGGACATTAAGTCTCTGATCCCAAGTGGGAGTATTTCTAACAAAACATATTGCCAAATGTACGGCACTATTTAAGGAGACATCATAATAATCCCCACCTGCTACTCTATAAGTAACTAAGGGGTACTCCATCCACCATATAATAGGTGCAGAACCAACCAGCACATTGGTCTAATAATAAACACCTACCCAATACTAAGATGTTGATATCAGGTTTTACTGTTTGCACCAAACACTGCCATAATGTTTGATTAAACAGCTTCATTTGCTACATAGCTATTAACCAATAGGTAAAGATTACATATAGACGACCTCGGTCTATCTCAAGGCACAACTGACTGGTTCAAACTAAAACTTATCCTGGTTCAAACTAATTCCAGGCAAATATATAATGAACAACCATATAGTTCTCTAGTTGTTTTTAATGAGTGCCCATTTTTAACCAAATCTATTAAAGTTTGATGTTTTAATAATTTGTAATTTCTTCACACACACCACGCTAAATTCATAATAATCATTGTGGGATTAGAGTGCTGCAAGTGTAACCTTTTTTTGCAACTGTCTTTGGTTGTATAAGTAAATAAAAGTTCATATACAGTTATAACGTGCCTGTAGATATAAGAGGGAAACCAGAGATAACCAGCTGAGGGCTCGTTTCCATTGAGCCGTTAAAAATGGAGCCGTAAGCTACAGAAGCAGCCGACAGCTAAAAGTAATTTATGGCTCCATTTTAGTACCAGGTTTCGATTGAAAAGGTTTTCGCTTTGCGTGCGGTCGCTCTTTTTATGTAGGTGTTTCAAGCTTCCACCCGATACCGGATTTCTAAAACATTAATAGGTTACTATGATAACCGGACCTTACACTACACTTGATCACATATATACGGCACTGCATACAAGTGTGGCACCGTATATTTTACCCGTTGCTCGCTGTTAGAATAAAATCAAACACCAAACAGCATGCGCAATATCTACCTCTCAACTGCAACCCCCCACCACAATAACTAATGTATTAACCCCTAATCCGCCAACCCCCATACCTCAAAGTATCTATCAAAGATATTAACTCCTAATCCGCAATGCCACACAGCACAAACTATCTATTTAAACTATTAACCCCTAATCCGCAATGCCCCCACAATGTAAACTATCTATTTAAACTATTAACCCCTAATCCGCAATGCCCCCACATCACAAACTATCTATTTAAACTATTAACCCCTAAACCACCAATAACCCACATCGCAATTAACCTCATAAATCTATTAACCCCTAAACCGCCAAACCCCACAACGCAAATAATTAATCACTAAGCCCCCTAACCTAACATCCCCTAAATTAACCCCATTACATAAATTAAAATACCAGTAATCCTAAATTACAATTAAAATAAAAAAAACTAACATCACTCTAAAAATAAAAAAACTAAGTTTAAATCAAGTTAAAATTAAAGAAAATAAAAAAAGTCTAACATTACATAATATAATAAACAAAATTATCAAAAATAAAAAAAAATTAAACCTAATCCCTATAAAAATAAAAAAGCCCCCCAAAATAAAAACACCCCCTAATCTAATACTAAACAACCAATAGCCCTTAAAAAGGCCTTATGTAGGACATTGCCCTAAGTTAAACAGCTTTTTTACCTTTAGAAAAAACTAAGTTCCCCCTAAGAAAAACCGCCCACCCACCAAACCCCTCAAAATAAAAAAAAAACTAACACTAAAAAATCCTAAACTACCCATTGCCCGTTTTGGGTTATGATTAAGGGTGAATGGCTCTGTGGTCACCGGTCTTCAGTTCTGCGGTCCTGGATGAAGATAGAAGGAAGTCGCCACTTGGAAGAAGACTTCCCCACCAGACTTCAGGAACCGTGAGTACCTATCTGGAGTTAGGCTTTTTTTTAAATTTTTTTATTTATTTTTTTAGATTAGGGATTTGGGCGCTGTAAAAGAGCTGAATGCCCTTTTAAGGGCAGTAAAAGAGCTAAATGCCCTTTTAAGGGCAATGTCCATGCAAATGCCCCTTTAGGGGCAATGGGTAGCTTAGGATTTTTAAGTCTTAGTTTTTATTTTTATTTTGGGGGGGTTTGGTGGGTGGGGGGTTTTACTGTTAGGGGAACTTAGTTTTTTCTAAAGGTAAAAGAGCTGTTTAACTTAGGGCAATGCCCTACAAAAGGCCTTTTTAATGGCTATTGGTTGTTTAGTATTAGATTAGGGGGTGTTTTTATTTTGTGGGGGCTTTTTTTTTTTTTTTTATCATTTTGTTTATTATTTTATGTAATGTTATACTTTTTTATTTTCTGTAATTTTAGCTTAATTTAAACTTAGTTTTTTATATTTTTAGAGTGATGTTAGGTTTTTTATTTTAATTGTAATTTAGTATTTTTTTAATTTATGTACTGCTTGTGCAATTCAGCCCCGTGCAGAGATTGCGGACAATCGGCTGCTATCAGGGAGTGTCAATCAACCCGATCAGGTTGATTTTCTGTCCGCGAAAGGCTCGCACGGAAACATACGGAGCTTGATAAATTGGCCCCTATATATTGTCTGGAGGTAAAAATGCCCAGAGGTTAGGGTGGGTGCAGCATAAAACGTCCCCTGTAGGGATATGTACCTTTTCATGATTTTGTGCCCAAACAATTAATCAAACAGTTAAAATATTAGCAGATATACTTTCAGGAAGAAAAAAAAACATACACTGGTTTCTAGGCTAGCTGAAAAAAACTAGGTTATGTTTATCTTATACTCTGTGCTTTGCTGTTCAGCATGCAACACAACAATATAGGCAAACAATTTTCATTAGAACTATGGAAAACGAACTGGTATTATGACTAATTAAAGGGATAGGAAAGTCAAAATTAAACTTGCATGATTCAGATAGAGCATGTAATTTTAAGACACTTTTAAATTCACTTCTATTGTTTTCTTGGTATCCCTTGTTGAAGAATAATATGCACATATCCTACACTAGTGGGAGCTAGCTGCTGATTGGTGCCTGCACACATTTGTCTCGTGATTGGCTAACAAGATGAGTTCATCTAGCTGCCAGTAGTTCAATGCTGTTCCTTCAGCAAAGGATAACAAGAGAATGAAGCACATTTGATAATAGAAGTAAACTGGAAAGTTGTTTAAAATTGAATGTTGTATCCAAATCATGAAAGAAAATTTTGGGGGTTTTCTGTCCTTTTAACATGTCTTTGTCAGAACACTGTGCAGGGAAATGGCTACTTCACTGCTTGTTTAAAAAAACTGTTCACAACCTTTAACCCCTTCACCCAACTCAACATATATATATATTGTGCAGTACTTTGCCTATCGTACTGCTCAACCTATATATATATATATTTATTTATATACGTCTGAGCTTCAGGAAGCTCCAGCAGTCTCGGCTGTTAAGGTACAACCGAGAGCTGGAGTTCCTGAGCTCCAGACATCTGCCCGCATATAGAACCGTAGTGCGATCGATGCTCTTCTTTGATTCTTGCAACTGGGCCCTGTGGTTTCTAGTTACGCCTCTGAGTGTAGGGGTTAAAAAGAAAACCTACAAATAGTCAAACCTTAACTAACCATTGAAGCTAGGTGCTACATAATATATAATCATTGCTTTGTTCATCATAAGTTGTCTGTGATCTGATTTTACAGAATTCCTGTATTCTCCATTTTGTCAACAATAAAGAATCTGTTAACTGTTAATAATAATAATAATAATGTTACTTTGCGGCTCTCCCTGGCACAAACACCCCTCCTTTCCGAAGACTGTACGTCCCAATAAAATTGCCCATTGCCCACCATTGGTGTACTCCATAAATAAAACACCACATAATAACAGCAAAATGAATACCCATAATACCAATAATACCAAGTCCCATAATGCCTTGATAAAATACAATCCACCAGCATTGATTCTAGCAGGCAGCAACCCTAAAAAGTAATTACATTTCTAATTCTAGTAACAACCCTGAAATGTGATCCTTATTTTTTTCTTCTCTAACAACAACAAAATATATTAGCGATATTCTACATAAAATGCAGCCCCATAAATCAGGGAAGAAATGTAGTAATATTACCTGAAAGAAAAGGCTTTCTCCACACTGTCTCCATAGGGCCTCAGACTTTGGCTTATTTTGGCAATACTTTTCATAAACTTGAAGGTCTTCTTTCTAAAACAAGGAGAAATATGTTTACACCTCAGGTTGCTAAGCTAAACATGACATTGTAATGTACAAGACAGGTTACAATGGTAAAGGGGGAGACTCCTGCAGCTTACTATCTAATGGCTACAACAGAAAGCTTGGACTGTCTTTATTAAAAAACAAACAACAACAAAAACAAGCATAACTAATCATTATAAAAAAACATAACCCCTATTCTGTAATATTGGTCCTGAGGCTTCCATAGATGAGATGTGTGTGCTGCCATTGACAAGGTACATACATATATTTCTTAGCTTTTTATCAACCATATTACATTTTATGTTAGGTTTCTGAAAAACAGGAGATTAGTCTCTGTTCTGATGTTTATGTTTTTATGACAGAATGTTTCTAGTATTTGTTTAAAGGACCAGTAAATACACTTGATTTGCATAATCAACAAATGCACAATAAAAAGATAATGCAATAGCACTTAAAATGAACTTCAAACGAGTAAGATTTTTTCCTGACAAATTTCAAAGTATATTTCCACTCTTGTATCATGATGTGACAGTCATCACAAATGCATATACATATATTCGGTATATTCTTGCTCATGCCCAGTAGGAGCTGGTGACTCAAAAAGTATAAATATAAAAAGACTGAACATTTTGTTGAGGGCCCGCTGCTCCATAACCCTGTCTGCCTGCTCTGATGAGGCGGACAGGGATCGAGTACGATCGGGTTGATTGACACCCCTCTGCTGGCGGCCAATTGACCGTGAGTCTGCAGGGGGGCGGCGTTGCTGGTGCAATGCTGAATACAGAGAGCGTATTGCTCTCCGCATTTAGCGATGTCTGTCGGACATGATCTGCACTGTCGGATCAGGTCCGACAGACATTTTATAAATAGGCCTCTTTATCTGAATCAAGTTTCTCTAAAAAGGTTTCCCATCCATTAAATAAATTACGTTTTTCATTTTTTATGGTACAAGTGTAGCTTACTATTCACATAGAAATGCTGAGCAATTAATGAAAAAAAAATGTATATGCTTCACCCACTAATAGTTAAATGGACACCGAACCCAAATTTTTTCTTTCGTGATTCAGATAGAGCATGACATTTTAAGCAACTTTCTAATTTACTCCTATTATCAAATTTTCTTCATTCTCTTGGTATCTTTATTTGAAATGCAAGAATGTAAGTTTAGATGCCGGCCCATTTTTGGTGATCAACCTGGGTTATTCTTGCTGATTGGTGGATACATTCATCCACCAATAAAAAAGTGCTGTCCAGAGTACTGAACCAAAAAAAAAAAAAAAAAAAAAAAAGCTTAGATGCCTTCTTTTTCAAATAAAGATAGCAAGAGAACAAAGAAAATTTGATAATAGGAGTAAATTAGAAAGCTGCTTAAAATTGCATGCTCTGTCTGAATCACAAAAGAAAAAAATTGGGTTCAGTGTCCCTTTAAGAGTTAAAGGGAAATGAAACCCACAATTTTTCTTTCATGATTCAGAAAGAGCATGTAATTTTAAACAATTTTCCAATTTACTTCTATTATTTAATTTGCTTCTTTCTCTTGTTATTCTTTGCTGAAAGGTTTATCTAGGTAAGCTCAGGATCAGCAAAGAACCTAGGTTCTAACTGCTGATTGGTGGCTGCATATATATATATATATATATATATATAAAATACTTCGAAGAGATAAGCACCAATGTAATGGAATGAAAAAAATCAAGTAAAAAAGAGGAGTGCCCGAGATAAAGGTACACTACTACCACAATACCTCAGAAAAACAACGCTGAGTAGGCGTTGTTCTAGTAGCCTTAAAAAAAGGAGGCTTTTCTGGAGTGACAGGCCAAGTTGAAGGGCGGAGCCCGAAACGCGTTCTGCCTGTTGTGACGTCAGACGCCAGACCGAAAGCCGATGCAAGCGGGGTTGTTTGAATTTACCTGCGGGAGTTTCCTGTTTTAAGTGCTTCACCCCAGTATCAGTGAGACGCACTTCCAGACAACTGTGGATTTCATCAGCAGGACTGCTGCCAAGTAACTCTTGAATCCGGACGGAGTGGGTGAGATCGCGCGCAACTTTAAGGGCATTCCCTGTGTGTTACCGGTGGACTTCGGTCCTGGAGTGCTGGTGCTGTTTCAAGTTTTTTCATATACACAGGGGATAGCTTAACCCTTACACCACCGGTTTACCTGGGTTTATAAGTTGATTCATAACAGGAACTCTTTATTCACAAGCTTATATTTCCTGCTTATTCTTGCTGTACAGCACGTTGCCACGGGCAAGAATCATATTGCATAAACTGCTTCATTACTTTCAAGTTGCCACAAATTGCGACACTTGCATGAACTGCTTTGCATTACCGCTTGCATCCTACTTTGCTATAACCTTTTGCTTTGCTGAATCTTTTCTCTATAACTGGGGATGCCCAGTATGTGTTATGTTGTATGTTTGTTCTGTATGCATTTGCTCTGATTATGTCCTTTAATTTAGGGTTTTGTGATTTTGGTATTAGGTATGTATATCATGTTCTCATTAAATGTTATATTCACTTTGAAGCTACATTTCTGAGTCATTAGCTTGTTTTGAACCATTATTACTCATTTGAGTGCCGATTGTTATCGGCGCACCCATGTGTTAAGTTAGAAACTAGTAGTGCATTTCTGCTTCTTCAACAAATTATACTAAAAGAATTAAGCAAATAATAGGGGTCCGATTTATCACGGCTTAAATGGGGCCGTATACACCTGCTTTAGGCTCGCCGGAAACAGGAGTTAAGAAGCAGTGGTCTCAAGACCACTGCTCCTTAACTTGTCTGCCACCTCTGAGACGGCGGACAGCAATCAATCAATTTATTGAAACCCTCTGCTAGCGGCCGATTGGCCGCAAATCTGCAGGGACGGCATTTTACAAGCATTTCACTAGAAATGCTTGTGCAATGATAAATGCTGATAGCATATGCGGCATTTATCGATGTGCATACAGCATTTATCGATGTGCAGTGGACATGATCCGCTGCACTTTGATAAATCGGCCCCTAGAAGTAAACTGGAAAGTTGTTTAAAATTGTATGTTCTACCTAAATCACCTAAATCATGAATGAAAATTTTTGGGTTTTGTGTCCCTTTAAGTTGAATCCCAAACTGCAGTTTTGACAAAATAATTTCACTGCACTGCTGGAAATACTAAATAAGCAGAGTTAAAGTGAAATGCTAGGATTGACTATTGATACAAATAAAGGGGGCTTTAATTCATGAAGTATAGGATACTTCACATAGAAAGCTCCTTTATTTTTTTCAAGCGATCCCTGTTCTTAGCTGCTCAGACAGCCCACGGCAGATCATTGTTTGGCTTGAGAGGTGACGTTTTCCCCTCTTACCTAATAGTCGTGCTGTAAATCTGGCTTGAAGCCCTTGGGAGCCGGATTTACCGCATGGCTTACGGCTAAGAAGTGAAAACATCACCTCTTAGCAAAATATTTTTTGCCGTGGGCTGCTGTAGCAGCTAAGAACAGTGATCGATTGAAACAAATAAAGGAGCTTTCTACATAAAGTATCTTATACTTCATGAATGAAAGTCCCCTATATTTGTTTCAATAGTCAATCCTAGCATTTTGAAAATGCTAGGATTGACTTTCACTTTAATGCTAAGGGATCACATATTGTACAATTCATTTACAATACACACACCTAGAGAGGAACACGTGCTAAATGAACTTGTGCCTTTGTCACAGGAGATACACAGAATAAAGCTGAAGATTCCACATCTCAGACCATACAGGACATGAACACAGTATGGGGGAGCTAGTTACTGCTGGATGTCAAGGCAAATCAACTTAGTTTATGGGGTCCATTTATTATTGTGCGGACGGACATGATCCGATATAGAGGATCATGTCCGCCGCACATCGATAAATGCCGACAGTGTATATCATTGCACCAGCAGTTCTTGTGACCTGCTGGTGCAATACCACCCCCTGCAGATTCACGTTAGCAGGGGGTGTCAATCAGAGGTGGCGGACGATTTGAGGAGCAGCGGTATTAGGACCGCTGGTTCTTAACTTCCGCTTCAGCTGGAACTGAAGCGGAGTGGGTCGGAGGCAGCATCCGCTGCATCTTAAATAGACCCCCATGAGTTAAGCTATGGTGATTTTATTTATGAATTAGTCAAAGTTTTATTTCTACAATTCAAACACCTTAAATAAAAAGATTATAGTTTACAAAATAATTTGATATTTAAACCAACACAACTTGGTTCAATGCAACCTCAGTAAGTACAAGCACAGATTACATTGACAGATGTATAATCATAAAACACACTGTACAGCACCCGTACTGAGCGGACAGTCTTATTAAAAAAAAAAATCTCAGCAATGCTCAAACATGCATATTATGCCAATGCAGATAAAGCAAGTGATTCTACGTATGTAAAACCATCTGCAGAGGTAAACTAGAGCATATAGCATAAGTACTGGGAAAGGTGGTGGTATGGGAAAATGAAAACAGAAATGTCATTGTACACCATTAAAGGGACATTAAACATGTTTAATTACACATATTTAAAAAATATATTAAAATACAATGGGGCCAGTTTATCAAGGGCCGAATGCCCCCAGATGCCCGTGTTTCCACGCAAGCCTTCAGGCTCGCCGGAAACAGCAGTTATGAAGCAGTGGTTTTAACACCACTGCTCCTTAACTGGTCCACTGCTCTGAGGCTGCGGACATCAATCCGCACAATTGACACCCCCTGCTGAATCTGAAGGGGGCGGCATTGCACAAGCAGTTCACAAGAACTGCTTGTGCAATGATAAATGCAGACAGCGTATGCTGTAGACATTTATCGATGTCTGTCAGACATGATCCGCTGAGCAGATCATGTTGGACAGACCGATTATAAATCGGCCGCAATGTATTATGTATGGAAGTTCTCATTGGGAGCAATTTTTATGTCAAGATAAAAGAAACAATAGATTTGATCAACTTCAATATCTGAACATCACAAAAAGGAAATGTAGTTTGTGTTATTACAAACACAGATCAAGATACATTTTCATCGGGGCCGGCCTGGAAATAAAAAACAGCCCTGAAAAATTGAAGACTAGCCTTATATTCATTTGAGTACCTATAATATAATGTGAAGGTTTGCACCAAATAGCAATAACAATGTAATTTACACACAGGACATTTTACAGAGGGTTAGAAATAGTTTTTTACTCACTTTTTATTATCCTTATGTCTCTGCAGCAACCCCCTAGTGCCCTTATTGCCGCACACTGTGGCTGGCTGTGGCACCGCTGCCTCTAGCCCTAATACGTGCCTGCAGCAAACTTGCAAGATGGCCAGCCACCAGTCCCCCCAGCCCTTGCCTTGCTTGCAGCATTTTTATTCCATCCAGGACCAGCAGCCAAAATGCGGGTGCTGTCACGTAACCCACCCCCGTGCAACCTTTACCATCGCCTGAAGTGGACCGGCCTTACTAGATGTACTGTGCGCACAAAGGTCTCTCAGTGACCTCCCTCTGCTCAGACTTGCCCCAGGCAGCGGTCTCCATGCAAGGTGTGAATGTTGCCCTAGACCTTCCCCCCATGGCCCTTAAACTTGGCTCTCTGCAGCGGAGTGGCCTTGTAAGATGAGCTGTGTGCACAAAGGTCACTCCATGGTCTCCCTCTGCCCCAGCTGATGCGGTCCTGCGGTGCATCACAGTGACATCTCCTAGTATCCTGGTAGGCCAATCCGACCCTGTTTTTCACTTTTAACTTAAAGGGATATGAAAACCAAAAAATAGATTTTGTGATTCAGACAGAGCATAAAAGTTTCCAATTTACTTCTGGTATCAAATTTGCTTTGTTCCTATGGTATTTATTCTTTACTGAACTGATACCTAGGTAGGTGTCTGGGGCACTACATTGCAGAAAATAGTGCTGCAATCTAGTGCTCTTGCAAATGGATAACATTCTTGCTGCCATATAGTGCTCCCAACATGTACACGCTCCTGAGTTTACAACCCTGCTTTTCAACAGAAGATAGCAAAAGATAATAGAAGTAAATTAAAAAGTTAAATGTAAAGTTCTCTCTGAATAATAAAAAAAAACTTTTGGATTTTGTGTCCTTTTAATCTGAATATGTTAAAAGCCATTATATTGATAAAGCACCCTGAACTGACATGTCATGGTCAGGTGGAGGATTCTTGATACCGGTATCTATCAGGGTTTGTTACAGACAACAAAGAAAAAGAAAAAAAAAACAGCAAAAGGGTGATAAATAGTATATTGTAAAAATGCTTCTAATTAAATCTGAAATGCTGCACTGATTTCCATTTCTATTTCTAGCAGAATGTCCCTATAACATAAAATTGTTTTTATATTGTTAATATGAAAGAGTAGCATTCAAACATGAGTATTGGCAGGAAGTACCTATCAGCCAGTAATCACTAGCAGGAAGTACCTATCAACCAGTAATCACTAGCAGGAAGTACCTATCAGCCAGTAATCATTAATAGGAAGTACCTATCAGCCAGTAATCATTAGTAGGAAGTACCTATCAGCCAGTAATCAATAGCAGGAAGCACCTATCAGTCAGTAATCAATAGCAGGAAGTACCTATTAGCCAGTAATCAATAGCAGGAAGTACCTATCAGCCAGTAATCATTAGTAGGAAGTACCTATCAGCCAGTAATCAATAGCAGGAAGTACCTATCAGCCAGTAATCATTAATAGGAAGTACCTATCAGCTAGTAATCATTAGTAGGAAGTACCAATCAGTCAGTAATCAATAGCAGGAAATACCTATCAGTCAGTAATCAATAGCAGGAAGTACCTATTAGCCAGTAATCAATAGCAGGAAGTACCTATCAGCCAGTAATCATTAGTAGGAAGTACCTATCAACCAGTAATCAATAGCAGGAAGTACCTATCAGCCAGTAATCATTAGTAGGAAGTACCTATCATCCAGTAATCAATAGCAGGAAGTATCTATCAACCAGTAATCAATAGTAGGAAGTACCTATCAGCCAGTAATCATTAGTAGAAAGTACCTATCAGCCAGTAATCATTAGTAGGAAGTACCTATCAACCAGTAATCATTAGTAGGAAGTACCTATCAGCCAGTAATCATTAGCAGGAAGTACCTAAGGAAGTAACTGTCAGCTAGTAATCATTAGCAGGAAATACCTATCAGCCAGTAATCATTAATAGGAAGTACCTATCAGCCTGTAATCATTAGTAGGAAGTAACTATCAGCCAGTAATCATTAGCAGGAAGTACCTATCAGCCAGTAGTCATTAATAGGAAGTACCTATCAGCCAGTAATCATTAATAGGAAGTACCTATCAACCAGTAATCATTAGTAGGAAGTACCTTTCAGCCAGTAATCATTAGCAGGAAGTACCTAAGGAAGTAACTGTCAGCTAGTAATCATTAATAGGAAGTACCTATCAGCCAGTAATCATTACTAGGAAGTACCTATCAGCCAGTAATCATTAGCAGGAAGTACCTATCAGCCAGTAATCATTAATAGGAAGTACCTATCAGCCAGTAATCAGTAGGAAGTACCTATCAGCCAGTAATCAATAGCAGGAAGTACCTATCAGCCAGTAATCATTAGTAGGAAGTATCTATCAGCCAGTAATCAATAGCAGGAAGTACCTATCAGCCAGTAATCATTAGTAGGAACTACCTATCAGCCAGTAATCATTAGTAGGAACTACCTATCAGCCAGTAATCATTAATAGGAAGTACCTATCAGCCAGTAATCATTAGTAGGAAGTACCTATCAGCCAGTAATCATTAGTATGAAGCACCTATCAGCAGGGGTCAAGTCTAGTGGAAATGCATGGGAACAGAGTTCCTGCACTATTTTTTCAGGAGGAACTAAGTTCCCCCTGGACAGAGAACAGAAACGCTTCAGTAAACACTGCTACTGCTGGTAAGTGTAGCTGGAGCACAGTCTGGTTAGAGGGATAGTGAGATCCTCTAGTAATGGGCTGTAACATTTCCTGCAATACACTAAATGCAAGCATGCCAGCGGTCCTGCTGTGTGATCACCCCGCACTGTGTGGAGCACATGGTGCTTACATTTGCAAGGCTTGCTCTGGGTTATTTACCCACCTCAGCAAAAATAGTACTATTGCACCTTAAGTGGGTGAGACTCTGTTACAGACGAGGAGTCTGGAGATGCAGTCAGACACTAAAGTCTCAGCCTGCCCTGGAAAGGAAGGAGAGGAAGCTTCAGTGAGAAACTGAAGCTAAGCTGGCTATGCACCATGTGAGTTAAAAACAAAGTGTGACGTACATATTGGCATACTATAAATGAACGGGTTGATAAGATTCTAGGGAGACCTATTAAATTCACAATTAGTATGGCTCTAATGGCCGATATTCCAAAAATCACTTGCCTATATAGGAAGAAACTACTGCATATCATGCTTAACTGTGCCAGACGCTTGATACCCAGGTTTTGGAGAAAAGATGTAGTCCCTACATATGATATGTGGATAAGAGAAGTTGGTCATATACTAGAACTAGAAAAAATACACTACACATACATTGGTAAACAAGAATTTATTGCTGACGTGATATTCCTTTGGGAACAAGACTTATGAGTTTCACATATATGTTCTGAACCAAGGTATTATATTGTAGTTAAATGCAAAGTAATAGTGAATAATGCTACTGATGAAACCTGCTAGGTTTTTATTTTTATTTATTTATTTTTATTTTCTATTTGTAACCATCTTATAGGTTGGGTGTGTTGATATGGAATGTTGAGAATAACATGTGATTCTGTATCTGTTTTATTTTTATTTGTGTTTGCTGTTAATCCCTAATGGGGGGGAAAAAAGTTATATTGCTCAATGTAAATTTGTCAATTTTGAGAACAATAAAAATATATATTGCAAAAAAACAAAAACAAAGTGTGGACACCCTGTATCTTGACATTAAACAAGCTTTCATGTGTGTCTAGTTTCCATTACAGAGCTTTACACATCCTCAGAGCCAGGGAGTAGTGATGTACTATTCGCGGCGGGCAAACATATGCGATGTTCGATCCACCCCCTATTCGTCATCATTGAGTAAAACTTTGACCCTGTACCTCACAGTCAGCAGACACATTCCAGCCAATCAGCAGCAGACCCTTCTACCTCCTGGACAGCATCCATTTTAGATTCATTCGGAAGCTACATTCTTAGTGAGAGGAGGGACAGTGTAGCTGCTGATGATTTAATAGGGAAATCGATAGCTAGGCTAGTGTATTCAGTGTCCACTACAGTCCTGAAGGACTCATCTGATCTCTGCTGTAAGGACAGCACCCCAAAAAGCCCCTTATAGGGCTAGAACATCAGTCTGCTTTTTTTTTTCCTGTGTAATCTAATTGCAGTTGCCTGCCTGCCAGCGTGTGTGTCAGGCTCACAGTGTATACTGTGCCCACTTGCCCAGTGCCACCACTCATATCTGGTGTAACAGTAGTGTACATTTAAAAAAAACAACACTTTTTTGACTGTGAAATAATAGCAGTCAGTTTCCTCCAGTATCACACCAGTGCAACTCATATATGGTGTAACAGTAGTGTACATTAACCCCTTAATGACCACAGCACTTTTCCATTTTCTGTCCGTTTGGGACCAGGGCTATTTTTACATTTCTGCAGTGTTTGTGTTTAGCTGTAATTTTCCTCTTACTCGTTTACTGTACCCACATATATTATATACCGTTTTTCTCGCCATTAAATGGACTTTCTAAAGATACCATTATTTTCATCATATCCTATAATTTACTATAAATTTTTTTATAAAATATGAGGAAAAAAATGGAAAAAAAAAACACTTTTTCTAACTTTGACCCCCAAAATCTGTTACTCATCTACAACCACCAAAAAACACCCATGCTAAATAGTTTCTAAATTTTGTCCTGAGTTTAGAAATACCCAATGTTTACATGTTCTTTGCTTTTTTTGCAAGTTATAGGGCCATAAATACAAGTAGCACTTTGCTATTTCCAAACCAAAATTTGGTTCAAATTCAAAATTAGCGCTAGTTACATTGGAACACTGATATCTTTCAGGAATCCCTGAATAGTGATGTCGCGAACCGCTATTGACTTCAATAGGCAGGCGAACTTTAAAACCTACAAGGATTCTTTCTGGCCACAATAGTGATGAAAAAGTTGTTTCAAGGGTACTAACACCTGGACTGTGGCATGCTGGAGGGGGATCCATGGCTAGGCTGACCATATTGCCGCTTTAAGAAGGAACACATATGAAAAATACATATGTGAGGGTTCTTATACAAAACCATTTCATTAAACAGCCATGAAAATAGCCCTGACATATGTATTTTTCATATGTGTCCCTTTTTAAAGCGGCAATATGGTCAGCCTATCCATGGCAAAACTCCCATGGAAAATTACATAGTTTATGCAGAGTCTGCTTTTAACCCATAAAGGGCCTAAATCAACTAACATTCCCAAATTGTTTGCAATAACGTGCTTTAAAACATCAGTTATCATGTTGTATCTATCAGGTAGTGTAAGGATTACGGCCGCATCACAGTGACAGAGCAAACTCCAAGTGTTACGCACCGCAATCAACCGCAAACAGTCCACTTGCACAACCACGAGATAGATTTGATAGATAGATAGATACATAGAGATTACATAGCTCAATCGATGCAATATACATATGATCGATACACTGTACATAGCTCAATAGATGCAATATACATTCGATAGATACGAATTACATCGATCAATAGATGCAATATACATTTGATAGATACAAATGACATCACCCAAAATATGTAATATGCATTTTATAGATACGAATTACATCGATCAATAGATGCAATCTACATTTGATCGATACGTTTGATAGTTCGATCGATTTGATATATAAATAAATCGATTTGAAATATATATAATTTCCATGACAGAGTATAACAATAAGACATGCGGTCTGTGACCCGTGGTGTGTTAAGTAGTACTATTCTTAACATTTTACTACAACCTGTTACTCCCCCTATCGGATGAGGTCTATATGGCCTTCATTTTTGGAACCGGGAGATGGAAGAAGATGATTGCTCTGTCCTCCTACTTCAAATTTGTCAGAAACACAAGTGGCTGTCTCAAAACATCCCGGACAGAAGATAGATCGATAGATAGGATAGATATACATAGATTGATAGTTAGATAGAATCGATAGAAGAGAAATAGATAGATTTGTTAGATATATAATTACCCTGATAAAGTCTAATAATTTAACATGCGGTCTTGGACCCAACTAGGTTGTGTTAAGTAGTACTATTCTTCGCACTTTCAGCCCTGTAACTCCCCCTATTGGTGGAGGTCTACAGGGAGTGCAGAATTATTAGGCAAATGAGTATTTTGACCACATCATCCTCTTTATGCATGTTGTCTTACTCCAAGCTGTATAGGCTTGAAAGCCTACTACCAATTAAGCATATTAGGTGATGTGCATCTCTGTAATGAGAAGGGGTGTGGTCTAATGACATCAACACCCTATATCAGGTGTGCATAATTATTAGGCAACTTCCTTTCCTTTGGCAAAATGGGTCAAAAGAAGGACTTGACATGCTCAGAAAAGTAAAAAAGAGTGAGATATCTTGCAGAGGGATGCAGCACTCTTAAAATTGCAAAGCTTCTGAAGCGTGATCATCGAACAATCAAGCGTTTCATTCAAAATAGTCAACAGGGTCGCAAGAAGCGTGTGGAAAAACTAAGGCGCAAAATAACTGCCCATGAACTGAGAAAAGTCAAGCGTGCAGCTGCCAAGATGCCACTTGCCACCAGTTTGGCCATATTTCAGAGCTGCAACATCACTGGAGTGCCCAAAAGCACAAGGTGTGCAATACTCAAAGACATGGCCAAGGTAAGAAAGGCTGAAAGACGACCACCACTGAACAAGACACACAAGCTGAAACGTCAAGACTGGGCCAAGAAATATCTCAAGACTGATTTTTCTAAGGTTTTATGGACTGATGAAATGAGAGTGAGTCTTGATGGGCCAGATGGATGGGCCCGTGGCTGGATTGGTAAAGGGCAGAGAGCTCCAGTCCGACTCAGACGCCAGCAAGGTGGAGGTGGAGTACTGGTTTGGGCTGGTATCATCAAAGATAAGCTTGTGGGGCCTTTTCGGGTTGAGGATGGAGTCAAGCTCAACTCCCAGTCCTACTGCCAGTTTCTGGAAGACACCTTCTTCAAGCAGTGGTACAGGAAGAAGTCTGCATCCTTCAAGAAAAACATGATTTTCATGCAGGACAATGCTCCATCACACGCATCCAAGTACTCCACAGCGTGGCTGGCAAGAAAGGGTATAAAAGAAGAAAATCTAATGACATGGCCTCCTTGTTCACCTGATCTGAACCCCATTGAGAACCTGTGGTCCATCATCAAATGTGAGATTTACAAGGAGGGAAAACAGTACACCTCTCTGGGAGGCTGTGGTTGCAGTGTCTGGGAGGCTGTGGTTGCTGCTGCACGCAATGTTGATGGTGAACAGATCAAAACACTGACAGAATCCATGGATGGCAGGCTTTTGAGTGTCCTTGCAAAGAAAGGTGGCTCTATTGGTCACTGATTTGTTTTTGTTTTGTTTTTGAATGTCACAAATGTATATTTGTGAATGTTGAGATGTTATATTGGTTTCACTGGTAAAAATAAATAATTGAAATGGGTATATATTTGTTTTTTGTTAAGTTGCCTAATAATTATGCACAGTAATAGTCACCTGCACACACAGATATCCCCCTAAAATAGCTATAACTAAAAACAAACTAAAAACTACTTCCAAAACTATTCAGCTTTGATATTAATGAGTTTTTTGGGTTCATTGAGAACATGGTTGTTGTTCAATAGTAAAATTAATCCTCAAAAATACAACTTGCCTAATAATTCTGCACTCCCTGTATATGGCGGTTATGATTACCCTGACAAAGTATAACAACAAGACACGCGGTCTGGGCCCATGGTAATTTTGTTGTGTTAAGTAAACCTTTTCTTATCACTTGAATCCCTCTTACCCCCACTTTTGTTGGAGCTCTATATGGCCTGCATGATTAGCCTGACAAAGTATAATAAGAAAACATCTGGTCTTGGACCCATGGTAATTAGGTTGTGTTTAAGTAGTACTATTCTTATAACTGTAATCCCTGTTACTCCCCCTATCAAGGGAGGTCTATATGGCCTGCATGATTACCCTGAAAAAGTATAACATCAAGACACACGGTGTTGGACCCATGATAACTAGCTTGTGTTAATTAGTACTTTTCTTAGCACTTTAATCCCTGTTACCCCCCCTATCGGGGGTGGTCTATATGGCCTGTCTGATTACCCTGAAAAAATATAATAATAAGACATACGGTCTGGTACCCATTTTAACTAGGTTGTGTTTTAAGTACTACCATTCTTAGCACTTTAATCTCTGTAACTCCCCCTATTTGGTGAGGTCTATACGGCCTGGATGATTACCCATACAAAATATAATAATAAGACATCTGCTCTTGGTCTGCGACCCATGGTAACTATGTTGTGTTAATTAGTAATGTCCTTAGCATTTTAATAGCTGTTACTCATACTCACCCTATCGGTGGAGGTCTATATGGCCTGCATGATTACCCTTACAATATAATAATAATTAAACATATGCTCTGGGACCCATGGTAAGTAGGTTGTGTTAAGTAGTACTGTTCTTTGCAGTTTAATACCTGTTACAACACCAAATGGTGGCAGGTCTATCTGGCCTTCATGATTAGCTGCACCCAAACCCAAAAAAAAAGCAGAGTGGTCTTAGACTAACACCCATGGCTAACTCGGTTGTTTCAATTAGTACTATTCTTAGCACTTTCATCCCTGTTACGGGTGGTCTACATGGCCATCATGATTAGCCAAACAAAATACTACAATCCAACCTTTGCTCAGTCTTCATAGGCCCTTCATTGGCTGTATTTTGATAGTACAGTTCTTATTAGTTTAATAGCTGATACAACACCGAATGGTGGCAGCTCTATATGGCCTGCATGATTAGCCGCACCCAAAACAAAAATAAATCCAAGCGGTCTTGGATTAACACCCATGGCTAACTTGGTTGTTTCAAGTAGTACTATTCTTAGCACTTTCATCTCATCCCTGTTACTTCCAGGACTCTTGGTGGTGGTCTACATGGCCATCATGATTAGCCTCACCAAAATATAACAACAATACGTGCGTGCAGGGAACCATGGTAAGGTTACTTCCTTTCGCAAAATCGAGTATAACAGTTGCAGGCAGAGGTTCTGACCCTGCATTATGGCTGCACCTTTCCCTAAAAGAGGCATGCGTTACAGAGTCTGTGGGCATGTATGTAAAGAGCTGGCCTGCCTAAAAAGAGGAGCAAGGCTGTACAGGTTGTTCTCCTTCAGCCGTTTTATACGCTGTCCCACGGCCACGACCCTCAACAACCACAACAGAATGAAACACCACATATGCCATCCTTTTGAACAACAGAGTACAGGTATGGCATTGATTTTAGTTACACGGCGATATTTGTTATGAACCGTGAAATTGAAAACAAAAACATGATTGGACACCCAGTACAGTACAGGTCGTTCTCCTTCGGCCTTTTTAGAATAGTGTTCCGGACCCTCAACAAAAACAACAGCAGGAAAGAGGACATATGGCATCCTTTTGAACAATAGATGACAGGTAAGGCATAGATTTTAGAAAACCATAGATAATTTTTTTGCAACTGTGAAATAAAAAAAAACATTGATTGGACACCCAGTACACTTCTTTATCCTTAGGCCTTTTTATAAGAGGGTCCCGGAGCCTCAACAGAAACAACAGCATGAAAGAGGACATATGGCATCCTTGTGAACAATTGATTACAGTTAAGGCATTGGTTTTAGAATCCCAGAGATCATTTATATGACCCGAGAAATAGAAAAAAACATTGACTGGACACCCAGTACACTTCTTTATCCTTAGGCCTTTTTATAAGAGGGTCCCGGAGCCTCAACAGAAACAACAGCATGAAAGAGGACATATGGCATCCTTTTGAAAAATAGATTACAGGAAAGGCATTAATTTTAGAAACACAGAGATAATTTGTTACAACCGGGAAATCTAAAAAAACATTGAATAGACACCCAGTACACTTATTTATCCTTAGGCCTTTTTAGCAGAGGCTCCAGGACACTCAACAAAACCAGCAGCAGGAAAGAGGACATATGGCATCCTTGTGAACAATTGATTACAGTTAAGGCATTGATTTTATAATCCAAGAGATCATTTATATGAACCTGGAAATAGAAAAAAACATTGATTGGACACCCAGTACACTTCTTTATCCTTAGGCCTTTTTATAAGAGGCTCCCGGAGCCTCAACAGAAATAACATCATGAAAGAGGACATATGGCATCCTTTTGAATAATAGATTACAGGTAAGGCATTGATTTATGAATCCCAGAGATAATTTATCTGAACCGGGAAATAGAAAAAAACATTGACTGGACACCCAGTACACTTCTTTATCCTTAGGCCTTTTTATAAGAGGGTCCCGGAGCCTGAACAGAAACAACAGCATGAAAGAGGACATATGGCATCCTTTTGAAAAATAGATTACAGGAAAGGCATTGATTTATGAATCCCAGAGATAATTTATCTGAACCGGGAAATAGAAAAAAACATTGATTGAGCACCCAGTACACTTCTTTATCCTTAGGCCTTTTTATAAGAGGGTCCCGGAGCCTCAACAGAAACAACAGCATGAAAGAGGACATATGGCATCCTTTTGTAAAATAGATTACAGGAAAGGCATTGATTTTAGAAACACAGAGATAATTTGTTGCAACCGGGAAATCTAAAAAAAAACATTGAATAGACACCCAGTACACTTCTTTATCCATAGGCCTTTTTAGCAGAGGCTCCAGGACCCTCAACAAAAACAAGAGCAGGGAGCTGGGCATAGGAGTACAAGGGAGTGTGACAATAATAATGTGAAGGGGAAGATTGCGGAGTTGTGGCATTTTAATTTTGTTATCGTGGGAAGTACTTGTAATGACCTTGCTCTGGTGAATCCATATCGCAAATGTCTTTTTTAAGGCACTGTTTGTCTATTTTTTGAATATCAGCATTTGGTAAATGAAGCGCAACTTAAGGCTGGTAAACCGACCTTTCTTCTGGATGTTTGCAAATGTTGTGGCTCTGGACAAACATGTGAATAAGGGGCCATCTGCCATATTCTGCACGCAACCCCTTTGATGATTGACGCTAAACATGTGTCACCTGCAAGCAGAGCTCGTTACTTCTGTCTAAATCATCTTCCTGTTATGGACAGGCCACTGTTTCCCACAGCAAGTCCGAAGCTTTAACTAAAAGATTGTCTTGAGTATGGTAGGAAACCAAAGTTTATTAAAGTCTGTACTATCACCACAAAAGCTGAACTTCTTGAAGCAAGGAAAATGCCAGCAATTTCCTGTGCTTATGGATGACAAGGACGTCCTGTCCTGTGGTGCACAGAGATGGAGAGGATTTTGGGCCTCCCTGTACACTACACAGATGTCTCCAACATCACCAGAAACACAAGACAGCGACTCTTGGGAAGTTCCTTGAGTGTTCCGGTAGCCATCGCTTTGCGCCACGAAAGGAATACTTTATCAGTGTTTTTGTATACATCTGACAACAGCTTTGGAGACTGTGGTGATGCACATGTTATTTACTGTTGTTCCAGCTGTGGCAATAACAATTGGCATTAAAAAGGTACGATTTGGAGACTGGTGATGCACATTTTATGCACGCTGTGGCAATTGCAATTTTCCATGAAAATAATCTGCTAACAACCACTACCTAGGAGGACCACGCCTGACTCCTGAAGTCATGCTTCAGTTAGTAACTCAAGTTAAATTAAATTATTTATTTTTTTATTAGTATTATTATGCTCAGCAGATTCAAAACATACCATTCTTCTAGTCATATCACACGACATGTCAAAATGCTGCATGGAAAATGGCAGTGTGCAAAGTCATAATCTTAGTGAACCTATAAGTGCATTAAATTTTCTAAAATAAACAAAAATACCGAAAAAAAAAAGAAAAAAAAAAAAGGAAAGAGGACATATGGCATCCTTTTGAACAATAGATTACATTTAAGGCATTGATTTTAGAAACCCAGAGATAATTTGTTGCAACCGTGAAATATAAAAAAACATTGATTAGACACCCAGTACATTTCTTTTTCCTTAGGCCTTTTTATAAGAGGGTCCCGGAGCCTCAACAGAAACAACAGCATGAAAGAGGACATATAGCATCCTTTTGAACAATTGATTACAGGAAAGGCATTGATTTTAGAAACACAGAGATAATTTGTTGCAACCGGGAAATCAAAAAAAAATTTGATTATACATCCAGTACACTTCTTTCTCCTTAGGCCTTTTTAGCAGAGGCTCCAGGACCCTCAAACAAAACACCATCAGGAAAGAGGACATATTGCATCCTTTTGAAAAATAGATTACAGGAATGGCATTGATTTTAGAAACCCAGAGATATTTGGTTGCAACCGGGAAATCTAAAAAAACATTGATTATACACCCAGTACACTTATTTATCCTTAGGCCTTTTTAGCAGAGGCTCCAGGACCCTCAACAAAACCAGCAGCAGGAAAGAGGACATATGGCATCCTTTTGAAAAAAAGATTATAGGAAAGGCATTGATTTTAGAAACCCGGAGATAATTTGTTGGAACCGAGATTTTGAATCAAAAAAATGATTCGATGGACACCCAGTACACTTCTTTCTCCTTAGTCCTTTTTAGCAGAGGCTCCAGGACCCTCAAACAAAACCCCATCAGGAAAGAGGACATATTGCATCCTTTTGAAAAATAGATTACATGAAAGGCATTGATTTTAGAAACCCAGAGATAATTTGTTGCAACCGTGAAATATAAAAAAACATTGATTAGACACCCAGTACAATTCTTTTTCCTTAGGTCTTTTTATAAGAGGGTCCCGGAGCCTCAACAGAAACAACAGCATGAAAGAGGACATATAGCATCCTTTTGAACAATTGATTACAGGAAAGGCATTGATTTTAGAAACCCGGAGATAATTTGTTGCAACCGGGAAATAAAAAAACCCACAGAATTTATGCTTACCTGATAAATTACTTTCTCCAACGGTGTGTCCGGTCCACGGCGTCATCCATTACTTGTGGGAAACATTCTCCCCCACAGGGAAAAGCAAGGAGAGCACACAGCAAGAGCTGTCCATATAGCTCCCCCTCTGGCTCCGCCCCCCAGTCATTCGACCGACGGTTAGGAGAAAAAGGAGAAACTATAGGGTGCCGTGGTGACTGTAGTGTATAAAGAAAAAAAAATTCAACCTGATTAGGAAACCAGGGCGGGCCATCGACCGGACACACCGTTGGAGAAAGTAATTTATCAGGTAAGCATAAATTCTGTTTTCTCCAACATTGGTGTGTCCGGTCCACGGCGTCATCCATTACTTGTGGGAACCAATACCAAAGCTTTAGGACACGGATGAAGGGAGGGAGCAAATCAGGTTACCTAAATGGAAGGCACCACGGCTTGCAAAACCTTTCTCCCAAAAATAGCCTCCGAAGAAGCATAAGTATCAAATTTGTAGAATTTGGCAAAAGTGTGCAGAGAGGACCAAGTCGCTGCCTTACATATCTGATCAACAGAAGCCTCGTTCTTGTAGGCCCAAGTGGAAGCCACAGCCCTAGTTGAGTGAGCTGTGATTTGGTCAGGAGGTTGCCGTCCGGCAGTCTCATAAGCCAATCGGATAATGCTTTTCAGCCAGAAAGAGAGAGAGGTAGCAGTAGTTTTTTGACCTCTCCTCTTACCAGAGTAAACGACAAACAAAGATGAGGTTTGTCTAAAATCTTTTGTTGCTTCTAAGTAGAACTTTAAAGCACGAACAACATCTAAATTGTGTAATAAACGTTCCTTCTTTGAAACTGGATTCGGACACAGAGAAGGAACAACTATTTCCTGGTTAATATTCTTGTTGGAAACAACTTTTGGAAGAAAACCAGGCTTAGTACGCAAAACAACCTTATCTGAATGGAAAACCAGATAGGGTGGATTACATTGCAAAGCAGATAATTCAGAAACTCTTCTAGCAGAAGAAATAGCAACCAAAAACAGAACTTTCCAAGATAATAACTTAATATCTATGGAATGTAAAGGTTCAAACGGAACCCCTTGAAGAACTGAAAGAACTAAATTTAGACTCCAAGGAGGAGTCATGGGTCTGTAAACAGGCTTGATTCTAACCAAAGCCTGAACAAAAGCTTGTACATCTGTCACAGCTGCCAGTCGTTTGTGTAACAAGACAGATAAAGCAGAAATCTGTCCTTTTAGAGAACTAGCTGACAACCCTTTATCCAAACCTTCTTGGAGAAAGGAGAGAATCTTTAGAATTTTAATCTTACTCCAGGAGAATCCCTTGGATTCACACCAGCAGATATATTTTTTCCATATTTTATGGTAAATCTTTCTAGTCACAGGTTTTCTGGCTTGGACCAGAGTATCTATCACAGAATTCGAAAACCACGCTTGGATAAAATCAAGCGTTCAATTTCCAAGCAGTCAGCTGCAGAGAAACTAGATTTGGATGTTCGAATGGACCTTGTACTAGAAGATCCTGTCTCAAAGGTAGCTTCCATGGTGGAGCCGATGACATATTCACCAGGTCTGCATACCAAGTCCTGCGTGGCCACGCAGGAGCTATCAGAATCACCGAGGCCTTCTCCTGTTTGATCCTGGCTATGAGCCTGGGAAGGAGAGGAAACGGTGGAAACACATACGCTAGGTTGAACGACCAAGGCGCCACTAATGCATCCACTAGAGTCGCCTTGGGATCCCTGGATCTGGACCCGTAGCAAGGAATCTTGAAGTTCTGACGGGACGCCATTAGATCCATGTCCGGAATGCCCCATAATTGGGTTAACTGAGCAAAGACCTCCGGGTGGAGTTCCCACTCCCCCGGATGGAAAGTCTGACGACTCAAATAGTCCACTTCCCAGTTGTCTACTCCTGGGATGTGAATAGCAGATAGATGGCAGGAGTGATTCTCTGCCCATTGGATAATCTTGGTTACTTCCTTCATCGCTAGGGAACTCTTTGTTCCCCCCTGATGATTGATGTACGCAACAGTCGTTATGTTGTCCGACTGAAATCTTATGAATCTGGCTTCTGCTAGCTGAGGCCAAGCCAGGAGCGCATAGAATATTGCTCTTAGTTCCAAAATGTTTATCGGGAGAAGCGACTCTTCCCGAGACCATAGGCCCTGAGCTTTCAGGGAGTCCTAGACCGCGCCCCACCCCAAGAGGCTGGCGTCGGTCGTGACGATGACCCACTCCGGTCTACGGAAACTCATTCCCTGAGACAGGTGATCCTGGGTCAACCACCAGAGAAGTGAGTCCCTGGTTACCTGGTCTACTTGAATTTGGGGAGACAAGTCTGTATAGTCCCCATTCCACTGATTGAGCATGCACAGCTGTAATGGTCTTAGATGAATTCGAGCAAAAGGAACCACGTCCATTGCTGCGACCATTAGTCCTATTACTTCCATGCACTGAGCTATGGAGGGTTGAGGAATAGAATGAAGAACTCGACAAACGTTTAGAAGCTTTAGCTTTCTGACTTCTGTCAGGAAGATCTTCATTTCCACAGAATCTATTATTGTTCCCAGAAAAGGAACCCTTGTGGACGGTGACAGTGAACTCTTTTCTATGTTCACCTTCCACCCGTGAGATCTGAGAAAAGCCAACACAATGTCTGTGTGGGCCCTTGCTTTGGAAAGAGACGACGCTTGGATTAGGATGTTGTCTAGATAAGGTGCTACAGCGATTCCCCTCGGCCTTATGACCGCTAGAAGGGACCCTAGCACCTTTGTGAAAATTCTGGGAGCGGTGGCTAAACCGAATGGAAGAGCCACGAACTGGTAATGTTTGTCCAGAAAGGCGAACCTCAGGAACTGATGATGAGTTTTGTGGATTGGAATATGCAGATACGCATCCTTTAGATCCACGGTAGTCAAATATTGACCCTGCTGGATTGTTGGCAAGATTGTCCGAATGGTTTCCATTTTGAAGGATGGAACTCTGAGGAACTTGTTTAATATCTTTAAATCCAGAATTGGCCTGAAAGTTCCCTCTTTTTTGGGAACCACAAACAGGTTTGAGTAAAAACCTAGACCTTATTCCCCGGAGGGGACTGGGTTTATCACTCCCATCTTTGATAGGTCTCTTACACAATGTAAGAATGCCTGTTTCTTTATCTGGTCTGAAGATAAGCGAGACAGGTGGAACCTTCTCCTTGGAGGAAGTCCCTTGAACTCTAGCAGGTATCCCTTGGAGACTATCTCTAGTGCCCAGCGATCCAGAACATCTCTTGCCCAAGCCTGAGCGAAGAGAGATAGTCTGCCCCCTACCAGATCCGGTCCCGGATCGGGGGCTACCCCTTCATGCTGTCTTGGTAGCAGCAGCAGGTTTCTTGGTCTGTTTACCCTTGTTCCAGCCTTGCATGGGCTTCCAAGCGGGTTTGGGCTGGGCCGCGTTACCTTCTTGTCTAGCGGCAGTGGAGTTATTAGCCGGTCCGTTCCTGAAATTGCGAAAGGAACGAAAATTAGACTTGTTCTTAGCCTTAAAAGGCCTATCCTGTGGGAGGGCATGGCCCTTACCCCCAGTGATGTCTGAAATAATTTCCTTCAATTCCGGCCCAAAAAGGGTCTTACCCTTGAAAGGAATATTAAGTAACTTAGTCTTGGACGACACATCTGCCGACCAGGATTTTAGCCAAAGCGCCCTCCGCGCTACTATAGCAAAACCTGAGTTTTTCGCCGCCAATTTCGTTATTTGAAAGGCGGCATCCAATATAAAGGAATTAGCTAATTTTAATGCGTGAATTCTGTCCATGACTTCTTCATAGGAAGTCTCTTTCTGGAGCGACCTTTCTAGTTCCTCGAACCAAAAGGACGCCGCTGAAGTGACAGTAATAACACACGTAGCTGGTTGAAGGATGAACCCTTTCTGAACAAAAATCTTTTTAAGCAATCCTTCCAATTTTTTATCCATAGGATCTTTGAAAGCGCAGCTGTCCTCTATAGGAATAGTGGTGCGCTTCGCTAGTGTTGAAACAGCTCCCTCAACCTTCGGGACCGTCTGCCATGCGTCCCTTCTAGGGTCTACTATGGGAAACATTTTCTTAAATATAGGAGGTGGGGCAAAGGGTACACCTGGCTTCTCCCACTCCTTTTCCACTATGTTCGCTACCCTTTTGGGTATTGGAAAAGCGTCGTCGTGCACTGGGACCTCTAAAAATTTGTCCAATTTGCACAACTTCTCTGGTACTACCATAGAATCAAAGTCATCCAGAGTAGCTAATACCTCCTTTAGCAAAGCGCGGAGATGTTCTAGCTTAAACTTAAATGCTACTATATCAGGTTCTGCCTGTTGAGAAATCTTTCCTGAGTCTGAAATTTCACCCTCAGACAGCCCTTCCCTCACAGCCAATTCCGATTGATGTGAGGGTAAAATAGATAAAGCATCGTCAGCGTCTGATTGTTCATCCCTTTTATCTGTATTTAAAGCTGAACAATCACGCTTTCTCTGAAATGCTGGCAGTTTGGATAAAAGATTTGCTATAGAATTATCCACTACTGCTGTTAATTGTTGCATAGAAATAAGCACTGGCGCGCTAGGTGTCGCCTGCGCGGGCAAAGCTGGTGTAGACACAGAAGGAGAGGATGTAGAACTATCCCCACTACCTTCATTAGATAAATCATCTTGGGCAACATTATGAAATGTAACAGAGCTGTCCTCATTTTGTTTGGACGCTATGGCACAATTATCACAAACACTCGAAGGGGGAACCACATTTGTCTCTAAACACACAGAACATAGGTTATCTGATGGCACAGACATGTTAAACAGATTTAGGCAGGCAAACAATGCAATAAAAACGATTTTAAACAAAAACGTTACTGTCTCTTTAAATAATAAAATGACACACTTTATTTCTGAATGTTCAAAAAACTATGAAGGCAATATCCGATTTTTCTGAAATTTGGACCCCAGTGTCTTAATGCTTAGGAAGTATTGCACAGCAAATATGGAGACTCTAGCTCTTAAAACAAGCAAACCGGAGATAATTGTTGGATTTAACCGTTTTTATAGACCACAATCCCTGCTACAGCATTGCTGCAGCTTTTACCTTTCTTAGGGGTCAATCATCCACAGAAATAAGCCTTCTGGAGTCACTTTCTGAGCCACAGGACCCTCTCACATGGAACTGCATGCACTGCCTTGAAATTAACTGAAGTGCCAAAATGAGGCCTCCTCCCTCAGTACACTAGAGTGAAGGGGCCTTCCTGACTAGATTTAGGTGTCTAAAGCAAGCCAGATCAATAAAAAACGTCCCCAAGTGTATATGAGCTTATAAAACATTTCAATTGCCATCATATTGTAATAAAAAACAATCGATTTGGCCCCTGACAGTGTCTACCAGCATAAAAATAAAAAAGGGGAAGCCTAGTTTCTTTTTTGCTGAGGTGAAAGAAAAATGGCTTACCGTTTTCCCTCAGGGGAAAAATGACTGTCATCTAGCATTAGCCTGTGTTGTTAGAAGGAGACTAGTCATACCTGAAGCAGATAAGTCTGCAAACTGTTACCCCCAACTGAAGTTCTCTGGTTTCAACAGTCCTGCGTGGTAACAGAAATGGATTTTAGTTACTTGTGCTAAAATCATAGCCCTCTTAAACAGAAATCTTCATCACTTTTCTGTTGTAGAGTAAATAGTACAAGCCAGCACTATTTTAAAATAACAAACTCTTGATAGAAGAATAAAAAACTACAACTAACACCACAAACTCCTCACCATCCCCGTGGAGATGCTACTTGTTCAGAGCGGCAAGGAGAATGACTGGGGGGCGGAGCCAGAGGGGGAGCTATATGGACAGCTCTTGCTGTGTGCTCTCCTTGCTTTTCCCTGTAGGGGAGAATATTTCCCACAAGTAATGGATGACGCCGTGGACCGGACACACCAATGTTGGAGAAAATTTGATTATACACCCAGTACACTTCTTTCTCCTTAGGCCTTTTTAGCAGAGGCTCCAGGACCCTCAACAGAAACAACAGCATGAAAGAGGACATATGTCATCCTTTTGAAAAATAGATTACAGGAAGGGCATTGATTTTAGAAACCCAGAGATAATTTTTTGCAACCGGGCAATCTAAAAAAACATTGAATATACACCCAGTACACTTCTTTATCCTTAGGCCTTTTTAGCAGAGGCTCCAGTACCCTCAACAAAACCAGCAGTAGGAAAGAGGACATATGGCATCCTTTTGAAAAAAAGATTATAGGAAAGGCATTGATTTTAGAAACCCAGAGATAATTTGTTGCAACCGGGATTTTGAATCAAACAAATGATTCGATGGACACCCAGTACACTTCTTTCTCCTTAGTCCTTTTTAGCAGAGGCTCCAGGACCCTCAAACAAAACCCCATCAGGAAAGAAGACATATTGCATCCTTTTGAAAAATAGATTACATGAAAGGCATTGATTTTAGAAACCCAGAGATAATTTGTTGCAAACGGGAAATAAAAAAAAAATGTGATTATACACCCAGTACACTTCTTTCTCCTTAGGCCTTTTTAGCAGAGGCTCCAGGACCCTCAAACAAAACACCATCAGGAAAGAGGACATATTGCATCCTTTTGAAAAATAGATTACAGGAAAGGCATTGATTTTAGAAACCCAGAGATATTTGGTTGCAACCGGGAAATCTAAAAAAACATTGATTATACACCCAGTACACTTATTTATCCTTAGGCCTTTTAGCAGAGGCTCCAGGACCCTCAACAGAAACAACAGTATGAAAGAGGACATATGTCATCCTTTTGAAAAATAGATTACAGGAAAGGCATTAATTTTAGAAACACAGAGATAATTTGTTACAACCAGGAAATCTAAAAAAACATTGAATAGACACCCAGTACACATATTTATCCTTAGGCCTTTTTAGCAGAGGCTCCAGGACCCTCAACAAAACCAGCAGCAGTAAAGAGGGCATATGGCATTCTTTTGAAAAAAAGATTATAGGAAAGGCATTGATTTTAGTAACCCGGAGATAATTTGTTGCAACCGGGAATTTGAATCAAACAAATGAGTTGATGGACACCCAGTACACTTCTTTCTCCTTAGGCCTTTTTATAAGAGGGTCCAGGACCCTCAAACAAAACACCAGCAGGAAAGAGGACATATGGCATCCTTTTGAACAATAGAGTACAGGTACAGCATTGATTTTACAAACCCAGAGATAATTTTGGGCAAATGGGAAATAGAAAAATACATTGAGTGGACACCCAGTACACTTCTTTCTCCTTAGGCCTTTTTATAAGAGGGTCCAGGACCCTCAAACAAAACACCAGCAGGAAAGAGGACATATGGCATCCTTTTGAACAATAGAGTACAGGTACAGCATTGATTTTACAAACCCAGAGATAATTTTGGGCAAATGGGAAATAGAAAAATACATTAAGTGGACACCCAGTACACTTCTTTCTCCTTAGGCCTTTTTATAAAAGGGTCCAGGACCCTCAAACAAAACACCAGCAGGAAAGAGGACATGATATGGCATCCTTTTGAACAATAGAGTACAGGTAAAGCATTGATTTTAGAAACCGGGAGATAATTTTTTGCAACCTAGAATTTGAATCACAAAAAGGTTTGGATGGACACACAGTACACTTCTTTCTGCTTCAGCCATTTTATAACAGGATCCAGGACCCTCAACAGAAACACCAGCAGGAAAGAGGACATATGGCATCCTTTTGAACAATAGAGTACAGGTAAAGCATTGATTTTAGAAACCCGGAGATAATTTGTTGCAACCGGGAAATTGAACCAAAAAAATTATTGTACACCCAGGACACTTCTTTCTACTTCAGCCTTTTTATAAGAGAGTCCAGGACCCGCATATGAAACAACAGCAGTAAAGAGGACATATGACATCCTTTTGAACAATAGAGTACTGTTACGGCATTGCTTTTAGAAACCCAGAGATAATTGTTTGGAAACGTGAAATTGCCCAAAAAACCATGCTTGGACACCCACTCCAGGTCGTTCTCCTTCAGCATTTTTAGAAAAGGGTCCAGCACCCTCAACAGAAACAACTGCAGGAAATACCACATATGCCATCCTTTTGCACAAGCGAGTACAGGTATCGCATCCATTTTAGAAACCCGGAGATAATTGAGAGGAACCGGGAAAATTTTTCTAAAAATTTGCTGGGGCACCCATTACAGGTCGTTCTCCTTCAGCCTTTTTATACCATGGGCCATGACCCGCAACAGGCACAACAGCATGAAACACCACATATGCCACCCTTTTGCACAATAGAGTACAGGTATGGTATAGATGGAACACAGAGATAATTTAGAGCAACCAAGAGACGGATAAAAATGCTTGGTCGGTCCTCCTACTTCACATTTGGGGTACTGCGTGTGCAATTTAATGGTCCACCAGATGTGAGTGGTGTGCACTGTTAAGTTGTACTATTCGTAACAGTTTAATCACTGTTATGTGCCTTATTTTTTTATTTGAGTTTTGTACCCACAGAGCAGCAGCAGAGGCCAGAAAAATTAGGAATGTACAAATGACTGAAAAATTTGGGTAATGTTGTAGCAAATGCTGTAGCAGCGGCCAGAAAAATTGATGTTTGTAAAACATTTATAAAGTGCTCTCTAAGCTTGTGGCTTGAACACTAGTTGTTGGCGGATAAGTCAAGCAAGTCATCCGGCTTTATAAGAAAAAAAAAGGCCAGCCTGTGTACCAGTTGTAGCCCAAGCCAGCTCATCTCATCATCAGGCCTTTTTTAATCAAATGTATCGCCCAATGTCAGTCCCTTCGGGATCCAGCCCTCATTCATTTTTATAAAAGTGAGATAGTCAAGGCTTTTTTTACCTAGGCGACTTCTCTTCTCAGTGACAAAACCTCCTGCTGCACTGAAAGTCCTTTCGGACAGGACACTTGAAGCGGGGCAGGCCAGAAGTTCCATTGCAAATTGGGATAGCCCAGGCCACAAGTCAAGCCTGCACAGCCAGTAGTCAAGGGGTCCATCGCTCCTGAGAGTGTCAAGATCCGCAGTTAAAGCTAGGTAGTCTGCTACCTGTCGGTTGAGTCTTTCTCTGAGGATGGATCCTGAAAGGCTCTGGGGATGCATGGGAGTAAAAAAAGGTACGCATGTCCTCCATCAACAAGACGTCAGGAAAGCGTCCTGTCCTTGCCGCCGTGTTCGTGGGAGGAGGAGGATTTATTTCATCTCTTCCACTGTTACATTCCTGTGGTGCTGTGACATCACCCTTATACGCTGTGTAAAGCATCGTTTTTAATTTATTTCCGACTTGCGGGAATTTGGTAACATTTCAGGCCCTTTATGCTTATACCGGGGGTCGAGGAGCGTGGACACCCAATACAGGTCGTTCTCCTTCAGCTTTTTTATACGAGGGTCCCTCAACAGGCACGACAGCATGAAAGAACCCATTTGAACAAGGTTGGATGCTGAGCTAATCATGTCCCATTCCTCCTCCTCACTGATCTCACTGAGGGTATCTTCTTCCCCCCAGCCACGTACAACACCACGGGTACCAGAGAGGTGACAACAACGAGCACCTTGGGATGCCTGTCGTGCTCTGTCTTCCTCCTCCTCAAAGCCACATTCCTCCTCTGACTCCTCTTCCTCACAATCCTCTTCCTGCGTTGTCGCAGGTCCAGCAAGCGATGCTGATAAGGCTGTTTGTGGGGGTGATGGACACCACAACTCTTCCTCTTCACGCTCATCTACGGCCTGCTCCAGCACTCTTCGCAGGGCACGCTCCAGGAAGAAAACAAATGGTATGATGTCGCTGATGGTGCCTTCGGTGCGACTGACAAGGTTTGTCACCTCCTCAAAAGGACGCATGAGCCTACAGGCATTGCGCATGAGCGTCCAGTAATTTGGCAAAAATAACCCCAGCTCCCCAGAGGCTGTCCTAGCACCCCGGTCATACAAATACTCATTAACAGCTTTTTCTTGTTGGAGCAGGCAGTCAAACATTAGGAGTGTTGAATTCCACCGTGTCGGGCTGTCGCAAATCAAGCGCCTCACTGGCAGGTTGTTTCGACGCTGGATATTGGACAAGTGCGCCATGGCCGTGTAGGAACGCCTGAAATGGCCACACACCTTCCTGGCCTGCTTCAGGACATCCTGTAAGCCTGGGTACTTATGGACAAATCGTTGTACAATTAGATTACACACATGTGCCATGCACGGCACATGTGTCAACTTGCCCAATTTCAATGCCGCCACCAAATTACTTCCATTGTCAGAAACAACCTTGCCAATCTCCAGTTGGTGCGGAGTCAGCCACTGATCCACCTGTGCGTTCAGGGCGGTCAGGAGTGCTGGTGCGGTGTGACTCTCCGCTTTCAGGCAAGTCAACCCCAAGACGGCGTGACACTGCCGTACACGGGATGTAGCATAGTATCTGGGGAGCTGGGGGGGTGCCATAGATGTGGAGCAAGAAGCAGAAGTTGAAGAGGACTCAGCCGAGGAAGAGGTTAGGGAAGAGGATGGAGTAGGAGGAGTAGAGGAGGTAGCGTCAGGCCTGTCTGCAAGTCGTGGCGGTGTCACCAACTCTTCTGCAGAGCCACGCATTCCATGCTTGTCAGAAGTCAGCAGGTTTACCCAATGCGCAGTGTAGATGATATACCTGCCCTGACCATGCTTTGCAGACCAGCTATCCGTGGTCATATGGACCCTTGCCCCAACGCTGTGTGCCAGACATGCCATAACTTCCTTTCTCACAACAGAGTACAGGTTTGGGATTGCCTTTTGTGAAAAGAAATTTCTGCCAGGTACCTTCCACTGCGGTGTCCCAATAGATACAATTTTTTTAAATGCATCAGACTCCACCAGCTTGTATGGTAAAAGCTGGCGGGCTAAGAGTTCAGACAAGCCAGCTGTCAGACGCCGGGCAAGGGGGTGACTTTGAGAAATTGGCTTCTTACGCTCAAACATGTCCTTGACAGACACCTGACTGTGGGCAGATGACCAGGAACTGCTACGTAAGAGAGACTGAGTGGAGGATGGTTGAGAGGGGGCAAGGAGGACAGCACTGGTTGATGTGGCTGAAGATGCTGGAGCAGGAGGAGGAGGGCGGCTTTCACTTTGTGTGCTGCTTCTACTCATGTGTTCTTCCCATCGGCATTTGTGATGGGAGACCATGTGCCTTTGCAAAGCAGTTGTACCTAGGTGGGTGTTAGACTTCCCACGACTCAGTTTCTTTTGGCACAGGTTGCAAATGGCATCGCTGTTGTCAGAGGCAGACACACAAAAAAAATGCCAAACTGCTGAGCTCTGCGATGACGGCATTCTGGTGGTGGCAACAGCATGCGTTGATGGGCGTCGGCGTGCTGTCTGGCTAACCCCGGGTGCCGATGCATGCTGTCTGACTGTGCCACTAGCTCCTTGAGACGACCTCCCCATGCTTCCAAATCGTCTCCTCCTCCTCCTCTCTGTCTCCCCATCTGAACTTTCCCCCTCTTCTTCTTCTCTTCTAGCAGGCACCGACACGACATCCACCGACACATCATCATCAACCGCTTCACTTGTATCTGACACATCAAGAAAGGAAGCAGCAGCGGGTACAACATCATCATCATCATCACACCGTACCTCCATGTCGGTAATGCTGCCTGACTGAGACTGATCACTATTATCTACATCCTCTGTCAATGATGGTTGCGCATCACTCATTTCTTCCAAATGATGTGTCAATAACTCCTGAGACAGATCAAGTGAAGCGGCTGTGGTGCTAGTGTTGGTGGTGGCGACAGGCGGGGGAGTGGCAATGGTCACTTGAGACCTGCCCAAAGCACAGCTGGACATAGATGGTGCATCAAGGTTAGGAGGACTAGCAGCGGAAGCTGAAGAAGATTGGGTGTCCTGTGTTAGCCATTCAACTAGGTCCTCCTCAGAACTTTTCGCGTCCCCCCTGGCACCCGGCGTTTGAACAATGTGCATATTTGTAGGGTCTAAAGGAATCACAGCACCACGAACA
The DNA here is from genome assembly GCF_027579735.1 of Bombina bombina. Classification (NCBI taxonomy): domain Eukaryota; kingdom Metazoa; phylum Chordata; class Amphibia; order Anura; family Bombinatoridae; genus Bombina; species Bombina bombina. The sequence goes on from NC_069502.1 coordinate 400,287,941, forward strand.
CGGAACCTGCGGGGTGGCCTGCCTCTGCCTGTCATTTTTTTTTAAATGGACACTAACAATACTATTACACCAATTGAGTGGTGGCACTGTGAAAGTGGGCACAGTATACGCTGTGAGACTGACAACAACAAAAAAGACAGATGTTTTAAAAATCACAAATTGTTATTTTTAAAAAAATATTAAAAGTACTGTGACAACAAATATGATTGTTTGGCACTAGTTGGCAAATGGGCCTGTCTGGCACACACGCTGGGAGAAAGGAAACTGCAATTCAATGGCACTAGGAGACTGAAGAATCATAGTCAAAACAGTTATGATTAACAAAAATTCCAATACTGTTACAATAAATATGATTGGTGGCACTAATTGGCTAGTTGGGACTGGCACACAGGCAGGCAGGCAGGAGGAAAATGCAATTCAAGGGCACTAGTAGACTGCAGATTGACAGTCAAAACAGTGATGATTGACAAATTTTGCAATACTGTTAAAAGAAATATGATTGCTGGCACTAATTGGATAGTTGGGCCTGGCACACAAGCTGGCAGGCAGGAGAAAAGTGCAATTCAATGGCACAAGCAAACTGAGGATTAAGATCAACAATCAAAAAACTTTTAATTTTAATTAGTAACTATACTGTGACAACAATTATGATTGGTGTAAATAGTTGGCAAGACGGCCTGGCACAAAAGGCTGGCAGGCAGGAGGTAAATGCAATTCAAGGACAATAGGAGACTGAATACTGACAGTCAAAACAGTGATGATTGACAATTTTTGCAATACTGTTAAAAGAAATATGATTGCAGGCAATAATTGGCTAGGTGGGCCTGACACACAGCAGGCTGCAAGGCAGGAGGAAAGTGCAATTCAATGGCACAAGCAAACTGAGGATTCAGAACAACTATTACCAAAAATTTTAATTTTTAATTATTAAGAATACTGTGACAACAAATATGATTGGTGTAAATATTTTTAAAGTAGGCCTGGCACACAGGCTTGGAAGGCAGTAGAAAAGTGCAATTCAATGGCACGAGCAAACTGAGGATTAAGATCAACAATCAAATTTTTTTTAATTTTAATTAGTAACTATACTGTGACAACAATTATGATTGGTGTAAATAGTTGGCAAGACGGCCTGGCACAAAAGGCTGGCAGGCAGGCAGGAGGTAAATGCAATTCAAGGACACTAGGAGACTGAATACTGACAGTCAAAACAGTGATGATTGACAATTTTTGCAATACTGTTAAAAGAAATATGATTGCAGGCAATAATTGGCTAGGTGGGCCTGGCACACAGCAGGCTGCAAGGCAGGAGGAAAGTGCAATTCAATGGCACGAGCAAACTGAGGATTCAGAACAACTATTACCAAAAAATTTAATTTTTAATTATTAAGAATACTGTGACAACAAATATGATTGGTGTAAATATTTTGAAAGTAGGCCTGGCACACAGGCTTGGAAGGCAGTAGAAAAGTGCAATTCAATGGCACGAGCAAACTGAGGATTAAGATCAACAATCAATTTTTTTTTAATTTTAATTAGTAACTATACTGTGACAACAATTATGATTGGTGTAAATAGTTGGCAAGACGGCCTGGCACAAAAGGCTGGCAGGCAGGAGGTAAATGCAATTCAAGGACACTAGGAGACTGAATACTGACAGTCAAAACAGTGATGATTGACAATTTTTGCAATACTGTTAAAAGAAATATGATTGGGGGCAATAATTGGCTAGGTGGGCCTGGCACACAGCAGGCTGCAAGGCAGGAGGAAAGTGCAATTCAATGGCACAAGCAAACTGAGGATTCAGAACAACTATTACCAAAAATTTTAATTTTTAATTATTAAGAATACTGTGACAACAAATATGATTGGTGTAAATATTTTGAAAGTAGGCCTGGCACACAGGCTTGGAAGGCAGTAGAAAAGTGCAATTCAATGGCACGAGCAAACTGAGGATTAAGATCAACAATCACATTTTTTTTAATTTTAATTAGTAACTATACTGTGACAACTATTATGATTGGTGTAAATAGTTGGCAAGACGGCCTGGCACAAAAGGCTGGCAGGCAGGCAGGAGGTAAATGCAATTCAAGGACACTAGGAGACTGAATACTGACAGTCAAAACAGTGATGATTGAAAATTTTTGCAATACTGTTAAAAGAAATATGATTGCGGGCAATAATTGGCTAGGTGGGCCTGGCACACAGCAGGCTGCAAGGCAGGAGGAAAGTGCAATTCAATGGCACGAGCAAACTGAGGATTCAGAACAACTATTACCAAAAATTTTAATTTTTAATTATTAAGAATACTGTGACAACAGATATGATTGGTGTAAATATTTTGAAAGTAGGCCTGGCACACAGGCTTGGAAGGCAGTAGAAAAGTGCAATTCAATGGCACGAGCAAACTGAAGATTAAGATCAACAATCAAAATTTTTTTAATTTTAATTAGTAACTATACTGTGACAACAATTATGATTGGTGTAAATAGTTGGCAAGACGGCCTGGCACAAAAGGCTGGCAGGCAGGAGGTAAATGCAATTCAAGGACACTAGGAGACTGAATACTGACAGTCAAAACAGTGATGATTGAAAATGTTTGCAATACTGTTAAAAGAAATATGATTGCGGGCAATAATTGGCTAGGTGTGCCTGGCACACAGCAGGCTGCAAGGCAGGAGGAAAGTGCAATTCAATGGCACAAGCAAACTGAGGATTCAGAACAACTATTACCAAAAATTTTAATTTTTAATTATTAAGAATACTGTGACAACAAATATGATTGGTTTAAATATTTTGAAAGTAGGCCTGGCACACAGGCTTGGAAGGCAGTAGAAAAGTGCAATTCAATGGCACAAGCAAACTGAGGATTAAGATCAACAATCAAAAATGTTTTAATTTTAATTAGTAACTATACTGTGACAACAATTATGATTGGTGTAAATAGTTGGCAAGACGGCCTGGCACAAAAGGCTGGCAGGCAAGAGGTAAATGCAATTCAAGGACACTAGGAGACTGAATACTGACAGTCAAAACAGTGATGATTGAAAATTTTTGCAATACTGTTAAAAGAAATATGATTGCGGGCAATAATTGGCTAGGTGGGCCTGGCACACAGCAGGCTGCAAGGCAGGAGGAAAGTGCAATTCAATGGCAGGAGCAAACTGAGGATTCAGAACAACTATTACCAAAAATTTTAATTTTTAATTATTAAGAATACTGTGACAACAAATATGATTGGTGTAAATATTTTGAAAGTAGGCCTGGCACACAGGCTTGGAAGGCAGTAGAAAAGTGCAATTCAATGGCACGAGCAAACTGAGGATTAAGATCAACAATCACAAAATTTTTAATTTTAATTAGTAACTATACTGTGACAACAATTATGATTGGTGTAAATAGTTGGCAAGACGGCCTGGCACAAAAGGCTGGCAGGCAGGCAGGAGGTAAATGCAATTCAAGGACACTAGGAGACTGAATACTGACAGTCAAAACAGTGATGATTGACAATTTTTGCAATACTGTTAAAAGAAATATGATTGCGGGCAATAATTGGCTAGGTGGGCCTGGCACACAGCAGGCTGCAAGGCAGGAGGAAAGTGCAATTCAATGGCACAAGCAAACTGAGGATTCAGAACAACTATTACCAAAATTTTTAATTTTTAATTATTAAGAATACTGTGACAACAAATATGATTGGTGTAAATATTTTGAAAGTAGGCCTGGCACACAGGCTTGGAAGGCAGTAGAAAAGTGCAATTCAATGGCACGAGCAAACTGAGGATTAAGATCAACAATCACAAAATGTTTAATTTTAATTAGTAACTATACTGTGACAACAATTATGATTGGTGTAAATAGTTGGCAAGACGGCCTGGCACAAAAGGCTGGCAGGCAGGAGGTAAATACAATTCAATGGCACTAGGAGACTGAATATTTGCAGTCCAAAAAATTATGATTTTTATTTTTTTATATACTGTTACATGAATTATGATTGGTTACACTAATTGGCTAGTTGGGCCTGGAAAACACACTGGCAGGTAGTAGGAAAGTGCAATTCAATGGCACGAGCAAACTGAGGAATCACAAGCGATCAATTTGGAATTTTAAAGATTAACAATACTTTTACAAAAACTAGGATTGGTGGCACTAATTGGCTAGTTTGTGCCTGGCACACATGCTGCCAGGCAGGAGGAAACTGCAATTCAATGGCACTAGTAGACTGAATATTTGAAGTACAAAAAATTATGATTTTTTATTTTTTTGATACTGTTACAAGAATTATGATTGGTGCCACTAATTGGCTAGTTGGGCCTGGCACACAGGCTGGCAGATATGAGTCGTGGATGGTAGGTAGGGCAGCAATTTAACACAGTATGCTGTGTAATTGACAAAAACACAGCTCTGATAGAAAATTAAGTTAGATTACACTAGCAAAATATTTAAAAATTTTAGATTTTAATATTAAAATTATGTTAAGAAGTGCAATGCACATATGAGTGGTCGCACTGGCTGGCTGCTACGTAGGGCAGCAATTAACAACAGTATGCTGTGTAAGTCAGATAGACAGTTAGACACAGGCCTGATAGAAAATAAAATTAGATTACACTAGCATAATGATTTAAAGACTTTTTTTTGGGAATTTAAAGAAAAAGGTTAAGCACATACATATGAGTCGTGGCTGATAGCCTTGGAAGGGCAGCTATTAAAAACAGTAGGCTCTGTAAGTCAGATACACACACGCCTGATAGCAAATACTATTAGATTACACTAGAAAAATGATTTAAATTATTTTTTGGGGGGGAAATTAAAAAAAGGTTAAACACATATGAGTCGTGGCTCATAGACTAGGGAGGGCAGCAAGTAAACACAGTAGGCTCTGTATGTCAGCAAAACACACAGGCCTGATAGAAAATTATATTAGATTACACTATCAAACAAATTTAAACATTTTTTTTTATATATTTAAATTAAGGTGAAGAAGATATGAGTGATGGGTGGCTGCCTGGCACAGACCAATTAACCAAAAGACTGAAACAAAATTAGATATATTAATGCTGAGTGAGCCTGACAGACACAGGCCTGATAGTAAATGTAATTAGATTACACTAGAAAAATGATTTAAATAAAAAAAAAAAAATTAAAATAATGTTATAAACGGATATTAACACTGGTGGCTGGCACAGAGCAATGAACCAGAGTATATGCTGTGTGACACAGGCCTGATAGAAAATGAAAAAAAATTACACTAGCAAAATAATTAAAATTTTTGGTTAGTTAAATTTAAACTAATGTTGTTAGAGAGATATCAGTGGTGGCAGTAATCACAGCATATGCTGTGAGCCTTAAACACACAGGCTGAAAGCCAGGCAAATACTAATAAAAAAAATACAAAAAAAAAAAAAAAAACGGCACGAAATATAGCCCTAAAAAGGGCTTTTTGGGGTGCTGTGCTTGCAGCAGAGATGAGTGGAGTCCTTCTGGACTGTAGTGGACACTAAATACACTAGCCTAGCTATGTTTTTCCTATTAATGTCAGGAGCAAAAACACAACATGTCCTCTCATTAAGAAAGCAAGGTCGTTATGAGTCTAAAATGGCGGAGTCCGAGTAGCTGGGAGGGTCTGTGAGGGAGTGTCTGATGTTGATTGGCTCTAATGTGTCAGACGGCTGTGACATACAGGATCAAAGTTTCCTCAATGATGACACATAGGGGCGGATCGAACATCGCCATGTGTTAGCCCACAAACGCGAACGCAAACAAGCTATGTTCGCTGTAAACCGTTCGCGGGCGAACAGTTCGGGACATCACTATCCCTGAATAGCCATTGACATGTATATATATATTTTTAGAAGACATCCCAAAGTATTGATCTAGGCCCATTTTGGTATATTTCATGCCACCATTTTACCACCAAATGCGATCAAATAAAAAAAATTGTTCACTTTTTTTCACAATTTTTTTCACAAACTTTAGGTTTCTCACTGAAATTATTTACAAATAGCTTGTGCAATTATGGCATAAATGGTTGTACATTTTTCTCTGGGATCCCCTTTGTTCAGAAATAGCAGACATATATGGCTTTGACGTTGCTTTTTGATAATTAGAAGGCCGCTAAATGCCACTGCGCACCACACGTGTATTATGTCCAGCAGTGAAGAGGTTAATTAGGAGCATGTAGGGAGCTTTTTGGGGTACTTTTAGCTTTAGTGTAGTGTAGTAGACATCCCAAAGTATTGATCTAGGCCCATCTTGGTATATTTCATGCCACCATTTCACCGCCAAATGCGATCAAATAAAAATAAACGTTACATTTTTCCAAATTTTAGGTTTCTCACTGAAATCATTTACAAACATTTTGTGCAATTATGGCACAAATGGTTGTAAATGCTTCTCTGGGATCCCCTTTTTTCAGAAATAGCAGACATATATGGCTTTGGCATTGCTTTTTGGTAATTAGAAGGCTGCTAAATGCCGCTGCGAACCACACGTGTATTATGCTCAGCAGTGCAGGGGTTAATTAGGGAGCTTGTAGGGTTAATTTTAGCTTTAGTGTAGTGTAGTAGACAACCCCAAGTATTGATCTAGGCCCATTTTGGTATATTTCATGCCACCATTTCACCGCCAAATGCGATCAAATGAAAAAAAATAGTAAACTTTTTCACAAACTTTAGGTTTCTCACTGAAATTATTTACAAACAGCTTGTGCAATTATGGCACAAATGGTTGTAAATGCTTCTCTGGGATCCCCTTTGTTCAGAAATAGCAGACATATATGGCTTTGGCGTTGCTTTTTGGTAGTTAGAAGGCCACTAAATGCAACTGCGCACAACACATGAATTATGCCCAGCAGTGAAGGGGTTAATTAGGTAGCTTGTAGGGAGCTTGCAGGGTTAATTTTAGCTTTAGTGTAGAGATCAGCTTCCCAACTGACACATCAGACCCCCTGATCTCTCCCAAAGAGCTCTCTTCCCTCCCCCACCCCACAATTGTCCCCGCCATCTTAAGTACTGGCAGAAAGTCTGCCAGTACTAAAATAAAAGCTATCTTTTTATATATATATATATATATATATATATATATATATTTTTAGCATATTTACATATGCTGTTGTGTAGGATCCCCCCTTAGCCCCCAACCTCCCTGATCCCCCCCAAAACAGCTTCCTAACACTCCCCCTCTGCCTTATTGGGGGGCCATATTGGGTATTGGCAGCTGTCTGCCAGTACCCAGTTTGCAAATAAAATGTTTTTTTTTTTGTGTTTTTTTCATTTTTCTGTAGTGTAGCTTCCCCCCCACCAAGACCAATCCCCCACCCGCTCCCAGATCACTTAGATTTCCAAGTACTAAATATTTTGCACCCCTTTCTCCCACTTATAAAAACATTTTTTTCTGTAGTGTAGCGGTTCCCACCCGCTCCCTCCCCGTGCACGCGCACGCCCACCTACTCCCGTGCACGCGCGCGTCTGTCACTGTGAAGCGGGCGTAACCCTTATACTACCTGATCGATACAACATCATACCTGATGTTTTAAAGCACGTTATTCCAAACAATTTAGGAATGTTAGGTGATTTAGGCCCTTTATGGATTAAAACCAGACTCTGCATCAACTATGTAATTTTCCATGGGAGTTTTGCCATGGATCCCCCTCCGGCATGCCACAGTCCAGGTGTTAGTCCCCTTGAAACAACTTTTCCATCACTATTGTGGCCAGAAAGAGTCCCTGTGGGTTTTAAAATTCGCCTGCCTATTGAAGTCTATGGCGGTTCGCCCGTTCGCGAACATTTGTGGAAGTTCGCGTTCGCCGTTCGCGAACCCAAATTTTTATGTTTGCGACATCACTACCAGGTAGTAATATCTCCTAAAATTTTACTTAGGGTCTTAGCATTTTGGATTATTCATCATCATCTTTATACAAATCCCTCTTCATGTGTTCTAATAAAGTGTATTTCTGGCTTCTCAGTATTCAGTATCAGTTGAATCCTTAATTACAAATACAAATTTCCCCCCTGCCATGTGTCCATCCTCAGGCCCAAAGGCCCTTCATTGGTTTTAATTTGCTTTCATTAACCAGAGTGTATAGATTATATACTGTACATATAAATACAGTGTGTATGTATGTGAAAATAAAACAATATTAAATGTGAGGGGCTGGAAGTCTTGGTGAGTCCCACACTTTTTTTATAGGACTTAATCCCTGCTGCCTATCAGCCTATCAGAACTAGAAGGAAGTACCTATTAGCCAATCAACATTAGTACAGACACACATTATACTATTGCGTAAGTTTCAGTTTAAATTTAAACAGCTTTTGATTCTTATTGTCTCCAGGCAAAGTGTTTAAATACTAATCTTTCACATGGAAAACAGAAAATGTTCCCTTTAATAACCTACATGAAACAATACTTTATTGAGAATAAAAATATTGCATATGGGCATTCGTTAATGACTTGGCTGCAAGAGAGCACAGCAACATTGCCGTCACCCTAACACTGATTATTATATATATTACAACTATACCAATAGGTTTCTCAATGTTTTGATTGGACCCAGGCTTCCATAATTCTCCCAATATTAAAGCAAACATAATACAGTATAATAAATATAACATATTCAAGAAATGTAGCAAATTAAAGCTAAGATGTGATTGGTTATGATTAAATATTACATTATAATACTAAAAAGCATAACAAGATGTGACAGTCTTTTACATATGATGTCATAACTGATCTTTTCACATTTTTTTTTTCTTAAGGAACATAAAAAACATACACCTAGATTACAAGTTTTGTGTTGCGGCTTTTAACGCTGAAAAAATGGCAATTTCAGCAATGGCCAGGAACGCATCTTACGAGTCGTGTCAGTATAGCTATACAGCAAGCATTTTAGCCTGTAACGCAACGTAAATCCCGCACTAAAAAAATGATGTTTTTGTGTGGGATTTCCATAGCACCGGTATTACAGGTTGTGCGGTGAGGCTAAAATGCTTGCATTGCTGCCTATACCGACATGATCCATACCGACATCTGAGAGCAGTAGTTATAGATTTTATGTAACAAAAATGTTTCACAAAACTCATAACTAAACTGTTACAAAGTAACATCCATAAACTACCTATTAACCCTTAAACTGCCACCCTTCCGCATCGCAAGCACTTTATTAAACCTATTAACCCCTAATCTGCCGACCACCCACATCGCCGCTATTAAATAAACCTTTTAAGTCCTAATCTGCTGCCCACCCATATCGCCAACACTATTTAAATATATTAACCCCTAAACTGCCGCTCCCCAACATCGCTGCCACTATAATAAAGTTATTAACCTGTATTCCGCCGCTCCCCGACATCGCCACCACTAAATAAAGTTATTAAACTCCTAAACATCCGGCTACCCACATCTCCGACACTAAATTAACCTATTAACCCCTAAACCGCCACCCCCACATTGCAAAACACTAAATTAAACTATTAACCCCTAAACCTTACACCCCCTTAACTTTAAATTAAAATTACAATATAACTCTATTTAAATAAATAAAACCTTACCTGTGAAATAAAAATAAACCTAACATTAAACTATAAATTAACCTAACCTTACTATTCTAATAAAATTAAAAAAAAACTACCAATTAACCCTTTGAGTGCTAATGACGGCTCTGAGCCGTCACAGAGTTTCCCACTCTGGTGCTAATGACGTCTCAGAGCCGTCACTAGCACTCTCCCACCTTGAGGGAGATCTGGGGGCTCCCACCCGCTCCTATCCCGGCGATCGTGCCTGTAGAGTGACAGGCATCGCCGGGGCTTCCCGTTTTGCGTGGTGACGTCACACGCAATAACGTGATGACGTCACCGCGCAACTTTATTTATACTTAACAATGTTAAGTATAGGAGTAGGGGGCATGCTGCTTAGAAGCCTGTATTTCAGGTATCTAAGTAGCTACAGACCCCCAAGACCTACCATTGGAAAGGTAATCGCATAACCTTTCCAATAGTGTAAGTCTTGGGGGTCTGAGAAAAATAAAAAAAGTTAAAAAAAATTGTTCCAAAAAATAAAAAAATAAAAAAAACAATTAAAAAATCTTAGCACCCAGGGGGTGGGAAAGTGCTTAGCACTCGAAGGGTTAAAATATCTAAATTACAAATTTAAAAAAACCTAACACTACGAAAAAAATAAAAAAAAATCTAAATTACAACTAAAAAAACAAACAAATCCTACGAAAAATTACAAAAATCTAAGTTTACCAAAAATAATTAACACTAAAATCACAAAAAAAGAGGGAATTCTATCAGTCAATTGGAATGTAAGAGACGCTATCTTGGATGACGTCATTTAAAGGGAAACTTCATTCTTCAAGAGACGTCGTAAGAAGAGGATGCTCCGCGCCGGATGTCTTGAAGATGGAGACGCTCCGCACCGGATGGATGAAGATAGAAGATGCCGTCTGGATGAAGACTTCTGCCCGCTTGGATGAAGACTTCTGCCGCTTGGATGAGAATGGATGTCCGTTCTTCGAAAACTGTAAGTGGATCTTCGGGGGTTAGTGCTAGGTTTTTTTAAGGGTTTATTGGGTGGGTTTTAATTTTAGCTTAGGGACTATGGGCAGTAAAAGAGCTGAATGTCCTTTTAAGGGCAATGCCCATACAAATGCCCTTAGTGGTTTTAATTTTTGCTTAGCGACTTTGATCAGTAAAAGAGCTGAATGCCCTTTTAAGGGCAATGCCCATACAAATGCGCTAGTAGTTTAGTGTAGGCTAGTTTTTTTTTATTTTGGGGGGCTTTTTTATTTTGATAGGGCTATTCGATTAGGTGTAATTAGTTTAAATATTTGATCATTTATTTTTTATTTTGTGTAACTTACTGTTTTTTATTTTGTGTAACTTAGTTGTTGTTTTTTTTTAACTTAGTAATTTTTAATAGTAGATTTAAATAACTTGAGTAGGGTTAGGTTTTTAAATATGTAATATAGTTAATTTAATTTTTAGTTTAATGTAATTGTAGGATAATAGTTAGGGTAGGTTAATTAGTAGTTTAATATAGTTTATTTTAATTCTAAAGGTAAGTTTATATTTATTATAACATAGGGATGAGTTAATATTTAATGTAAAGTTAGCGGGTTGTTAGGTTTAGGGGTTAATAGCTTAATTTAGTTTATGGCGATGTGTGGGGCTCGCGGTTTAGGGTTTAATAGGTTTGTGATGTTGGAGGCCAGGGGTTTAGGGGTTAATACATTTATTTAGTTGCGGAGTGGTCCAGGAGCGGTGGGATATGGGTTAATCATTTTATTAGAGTTGCGCTGGGCTCCAGGAGCAGCGGGATGGGGGTTAATAACTTTATTTAGTTGCGGCGGGGTCCGGGAGCGGCGGGATAGGGGTTAAACATTTTAGTATAGTGGCGGTGTTTAGTGACAGGATATAAATAAAGTTTGGAAAAAGCCGAATAGCTTTGAGATCGATGACTGCTAGTTAACAACAGTCCGCTGCTCATCGCCCCGTATTTGATGCGCAGCTTTTTGCCGGCTTGTTTTATAAATATGGAGAGCGTATTCAAGTCCACGGCCGCAATGTTAGGCGATGTTAGGCGAGCGTATTGGTGCCGTCGAATCCAGCACAGTTCGGCCTCTAGGATAACAAAAAAAAAAAAGTTAAAAAATTAAAAACAATTACACCTACTCTAATAGCCCTATCAAAATAAAAAAGCCCCCCAAAATAAAAACACCCCCTAGCCTACAATAAACTACCAATACCCATTAAAAGGGTCTTTTGTAGGGCATTGCCCTAAAGAAATCAGCTCTTTCACCTGTAAAAAAATATATAAAGTCCCCCCAGCAGTAAAACCCACCACCCAACCAACCCCAAAATAAAAAACCTAACTCTAAAAAAAACCTAAGCTCCCCATTGCCCCTAAAGGGGCATATGTATGGGCATTGCCCTTAAAAGGGCATTTAGCTATTTTGCATTGCCCTTAAAAGGGCATTCAGCTCTTTTCCAGTTGCCCATCCATAATCTAAAAAAAAAAACCTACCCAAAAAAAACTAACACTAACCCCATCTACTCACGGTTGCCTTTAGGGGCAATGGGTAGCTTATTTTTTTTTTAGAGTTAGGTTTTTTATTTTGGGGGATTGGTTCGGTGGTGGGTTTTACTGTTGGGGGGGGGGGACTTTGTATTTTTTACAGGTAAAAGAGCTGATTTCTTTAGGGCAATGCCCTACAAAGGCCCTTTTAAGGGCTATTGGTAGTTTATTGTAGGCTATGGGGTGTTTTTATTTTGGGGGGCTTTTAGATTAGATTAGGTGTAATTGTTTTTGTCTTTGATAATTTTGTTTATTTTTTGTAATCTTAGTGTTTTTTATTTTTCATGATTTTAGTGTTAATTATTTTTAGTAAAATTAAATCTTTTTAATTTTTCATAGGATTTGTTTGTTTTTTTAGTTATAATTTAGATTTTTTTTAAAAAAATTTCGTAGTATTATGTTTTTTAAATTTGTAATTTAGATATTTTAATTGGTAGTTTTTTTATTTTATGAGAATAGTAAGGTTAGGTTAATTTATAGTTTAATGTTAGGTTTATTTTTATTTCACAGGTAAGTTTTTATTTATTTAAATAGAGTTATAATGTAATTTTAATTTAAAGTTACGGGAGGAGCAGATTCAGGAGAAATTTGAGGAAGCATTTTTTACAGAAAGGGTGGTGGATTCATTCATTCATTATATTTTCTTCTGTGTCTTACACATTCTTTTTCATACAACTGACTGCTGCTTGATACCAATTTGCACTATGCACTCTTACTATATATTCTTGGAATTTTGCACGTTATATTATGTGTATTTAACATCTAAGTTATTCCATTTTTATAATTATTTATAGCTACTATTGTATTTTGCACATTATACTATCTATTTGCAATGTCTGGGTTAGATGTTTTAATACATTTCGTTGCCCTGTTTTTCTACTTGTGCAATGACAATAAAAAGGAATCTAATCTAATCATGGAATAAACTTCCATTTGAGGTGGTAAACACATGCAGGCCCATTTATCAAGCTCCGTACGGAGCTTGAAACACAACTTAAAGACCGCTGCTCCATAACGCTGCTCCATAACCCTGTCCGCCTGCTCAGAGCAGGCGGACAGGAATCGCCGGAAATCAACCCGATCGAATACGATCGGGTTGATTGACACCTCCCTGCTGGCGGCCGATTGGCCGCGAGTCAGCAGGGGGCGGCGTTGCACCAGCAGCTCTTGTGAGCTGCTGGTGCAATGTTAAATGCGGAGAGCGTATTGCTCTCCGCATTTAGCGAGGTCTTGCGGACTTGATCCGCAGTGTCGGATCAGGTCCGCAAGCCCTTTGATAAATGGGCCTGAAAGACTGTAAAGGAATTCAAAAATGCTCGGAACATGCATAAGGCTATCCTAAGGAAAAAGTAACATGTAATACGGGTAGACTTGATGGGCCTTTTTGGTTCTTATCTACCATCAAATTCTATGTTTCTATGAGTGTTAGGTTTAGGGGTTAATAGTTTAACTTAGTGTTTTACGATGTGCTGGCCGGCGGTTTAGGGGTTAATAGGTTTATTTAGTGACGGAGATGTGGGAGGCCAGAGGTTTAGGGGTGCGCGATGTCGGGGTGCGGGGGAATAGGGGTTTATAACTTTATTATAGTGGCAGCGATGTCAGGAGCGGCGGATTAGGGGTAAATAACTTTTATTAGTGGCAACGATGTCGAAGGCAGCAGATTGGGGTTAATACATTTATTTTGGTGTCGGCGATGTCAGGGGGAGCAGATTAGGGGTTAATGATTTTATTTAGGTGTCAGGGATTTCGGGGGCGGTGGATTAGGGGTGTTTAGATTTGGAGTTTATGTTAGGGTGTTAGGTTTAAACGTAACTTTTTTCCCCATAGACATCAATGGGGCTGCGTTACAGCGATCGCAAATTGAAAAACATGCAGAGCAACGTGTTAAAGGGACACTGAAGCCAATTTTTTTATTTCGTGATTCAGATAGAGCATGCAATTTTAAGCAACTTTCTAATTTACTCTTGTTATCAATTTTTCTTTGTTCTTTCGCTATCTTTATTTGAAAAAGAAGGCATCTAAGCTTTTTTTGGTGGATGAATTTATCCACCAATCAGCAAGGACAACCCAGGTTGTTCACCAAAAATGGGCTGGCCTCTAAACTTACATTCTTGCATTTCAAATAAAGATAAAATAGATTGAAGAACATTTGAAAATAGGAGTAAATTAGAAAGTTGCTTAAAATTTCATGCTCTATCTGAATCGCAAAAGAAAAAATTTAGGTTCAGTGTCCCTTTAATTTATTTGGAAAGCTTTCACTCTGGGCCCAAAAGTAAATTTCTTGCAAAACTGCACAAACGACTTGTAAATGCAACGTGTTGTATATATCTTTAAGCAAGTGTGAGAGGGAATACAATGTTCAGTGGGGAGGGATGAAGAGTACAGGAATATTATTATTATTATTATTATTATTATTAAAGGGACACTCCAGTCAACATTTAAATGCACATAGATGAATTACGTCTTTGAATTGAAACATTGTATGGCAAAAATGCTTCTAGTAAAAGTTATTGAGTGTTAACATTTTTCTCTGCACGTGCATGTGAAGCATAGCTAGATATTCTCAGTGTGCTAGCATTTTATATACTGCAGCTGTTCATAGTGCATGTGGGTCTTGTATTATGTCAGCAATTAACAAATGGCTAGATTACGAGTTTTGCGTTATGAGTGAAAAAGCTTCATAACGCTGCTTTTTCATTACCGCTGGTATTACGAGTTTTGCAGATATATCTGTACCGCACACCTTTTTGGCCGTAACGCAACGTAACTACCGCACTTTTTAAAAAGTCCTTTTTCAATGGGACTTCCACAGCGCCAGTATTACGAGTTTGCCTGTCCGGCCAAAAAGTGAGCAGTACAGCCTATAACTACAAGATCCATACCGTAAACTGAAAGTCAGTAGTTATGGCTTTTATGTTACAAAGCTGTAACATAAAACTCATAACTAAAGTGCTAAAAAGTACACTAACACCCATAAACTACCTATTAACCCCTAAACCGAGGTCCCCCTGCTTTGCAAACATTAAAATAAAATTATTAACCCTAATCTGCCGTTCCCGACATCGCCGCCACTAGAATAAACATATTAACCCCTAAACCGCCGTACTCCCACATCACAAACACTAGTTAAATATTGTTAACCCCTAACCCCCTAGTTAAATATTGTTAAATATTGTTAACCCAAAATCGCTGCCACTATACTAAAGTTATAAACCCCTAAACCTAACCCTAAGAGTAACCCTAACACCACTAACTTTAATATAATTAAAATAAATCTAAATAAAAATTACTATCATTAACTAAATAATTCCTATTTAAAACTAAATACTTACCTATAAAATAAACCCTAAGCTAGCTACAATATAACTAATAGTTACATTGTAGCTATCGTAGGTTTTATTTTTATTTCACAAGCAAGTTTGTATTTATTTTAACTAGGTAGACTAGCTAGTAAATAGTTATTAACTATTTATTTACTAACTACCTAGCTAAAATAAATACAAATTTACCTGTAAAATAAAACCTAACCTGTCTTACACTAACACCTAACCTTACACTACAATTAAATAAATTACATTAATTAAATACAACTAACTAAATTACAAAAAAACAAACACTAAATTACACAAAATAAAAAGGAAATTATCAAATATTTAAACTAATTACACCTAATCTAATAGCCCTATCAAAATAAAAAAGCCCCCCCCCCAAATAAAAAAAAACCCTAGTCTAAACTAAACTGCCAATAGTCCTTAAAAGGGCCATATGCGGGGCATTGCCCCAAATAAATCAGCTCTTTTACCTGTAAAAAAAAATACAAACAACCCCCCAACAGGATGGATGTCCGATCTTCAAAAACTGTAAGTGGATCTTCGGGGGTTAGTGTTAGGTTTTTTTTTAAGGGTTTATTGGGTGGTTTTTATTTTTAGCTTAGGGTTTGGGCTGAAAAAGAGCTAAATGCCCTTTTAAAAGCAATGCCCATCCAAATGCCCTTTTCAGGGCAATGGGAGCTTAGGTTTTTTAGATAAGATTTAATTTGGGGGGTTTGGTTGTGTGGGTGGTGGGTTTTACTGTTGGGGGGTTGTTTGTATTTTTTTTACAGGTAAAAGAGCTGATTTCTTTGGGGCAATGCCCCGCAAAAGGCCCTTTTAAGGGCTATTGGCAGTTTAGTTTAGACTAGGGTTTTTTTTATTTTGGGGGGGAGGGCTTTTTTATTTTGATAGGGCTATTAGATTAGGTGTAATTAGTTTAAATATTTGATAATTTATTTTTAATTTTGTGTAATTTAGTGTTTTTGGTTTTTTTTGTAATTTAATTAATTGTATTTAATTAATGTAATTTATTTAATTGTAGTGTAATATTAGGTGTTAGTGTAAGACAGGTTAGGTTTAATTTTAGAGGTAAATTTGTATTTATTTTAGCTAGGTAGTTAGTAAATAGTTAATAACTATTTATTAACTAGTCTAACTAGTTAAAATAAATACAAACTTACCTGTAAAATAAAAATAAAACCTAAGATAGATACAATGTAACTATTAGTTATATTGTAGCTAGCTTCTGTTTTATTTTACAGGTAAGTATTTATTTAGTTTTAAATAGGAATTATTTAGGTATTAATTGTAATTTTTATTTAGATTTATTTCAATTAGTGGGTGTTAGGGTTAGGGTTAGGTTTAGGGGTTAATAAGTTTAGTATAGTGGCGGCAACGTTGGAGGCGGAAGATTAGGGGTTAATAAGTGTAGGTAGTGGCGGCGATGTTAGGGGTGGCAGATTAGGGGTTAATAAGTATAATGTAGGTGTCGTCGATGTCGGGGACGGCAGATTAGGGGTTAATAAGTGTAATGTAGGTGGTGGCGATGTCGGTGGTAGCAGATTAGGGGTGTTTAGACTCGGGGTTTATGTTAGGCTGTTAGGGGTAAACATAACTTTTCTTTCCCCATAGGAATCAATGGGGCTGTGTTACGGAGCGTTACGCTCCTTTATTGCAGGTGTTAGGCTTTTTTTTAGCCGGCTCTCCCCATGTCTATGGGGAAATCGTGCACAAGCATGTAAAACCAGCTCAAAGCAGCGCTGGTATTTGAGTGCGGTATGGAGCTCAATGCTGCAATATTGCCTGCTAACGCCGGGTTTTTGCAATCCTGTAATAGCAGCGCTATAGGGAGGTGAGCGGTGGAAATAATTTGTAAGTTAGTACTGAGCCGCTCATAACGCAAAACTCATAATCTAGCTGAAATTGAGTCATTACCAGATGGTACAAGCACCTTAGACTCTCTGAGCAAGTGCTGTGTTTATAATGCTAGTGCACGGTGCATACTTAAATACACTTTTGAAAAAGCTATAGCTTTTATTAGAAGCATTTTTGCTAATACGTTTATATTGCAAAAATGCGTTTATTCAAAACTGAAATGCATTTATATGGATTCCAATTTTGGCTGAATTGTCCTTTTAATCTGTAGAGTTTAGTCTTGTTTAACAATAAGATTAGGAAAACAAAGCTACAGGTATTATTCTAGAACAAGTTGTAAAACTAAAATGTATTATGGTATTAAACTGACAAATAAATCTGCTATTATAGCAAAACTACAATACATTTCAACACAAGATTATGAGATTATGAGTTCTAGCCATTAGAAAAAGAACGTCTAAACAAGGATATGTTAAAAGCACATTACGTAAAAAAACTTCTGCCATACATTGTAAGTGGAGCAATAAAAAAATGTTAGCACTATTATGCATTAGCATGGCTAGAGTAAAATCAATAGTGCTTTTATTTTTGGCTCATATAAAACCAAAATAAGTTTTGATTGCTCAAGGAATAGTCTTGTACACGCTAACATCTGCATGTCTAATAGCGCAGGTACGCTAAATACCTCACATAGGGCCAGATTACAAGTTAAGCACAAAATATCGCTTAGACTATGAGGCCTATTTACCAAATGTCTGTCGGACTTGATCCGACAGTGCGGATCAGGTCCGACAGATATCGCTGAATGCGGAGAGCAATACGCTCTCCGTATTCAGCATTGCACCAGCAGCTCTTGTGAGCTGCTGGTGCAACACCGCACCCTGCAGACTCGCGGCCAATGGGCCACCAGCAGGGAGGTGTCAATCAACCTGATCGTACTCGATCGGGTCGAATTGTGGCGATTCCTGTCCGCCTCATCAGAGCAGACGGACAGGGATATGGAGCAGCGTGCCCACAAGCTCCATACGGAGCTTGATAAATGGGCCTCTAAAGCTATATTTGCGCTCAACTGAGTAATACCAGCGCATGCTATGACCTTGTGTTCGCATTGCACAGAAGCATTAAGCTCACTAGAGTGCACTTCTATATGCTCCAATAGGAGCCTCGTTCTGATGCCGTCAGACACGGCACAGAACCTAAGCACAGCGAAGGGGGTAAGTAGAGCAGCGATGGGGAACAATTTTAAATATATATGTATATAAATATATACACATACAGTATTAACACATAAATATATTTGTATATAAGCATATATATATTTACTGGGAACACACAGTTCCCATAGACCGCAATGTAAAGGCACTTTCAGTTTCGTTTTTTTTCTAACACCCTACACCCGCCAATCTTTAACTCCTTAAAACTGCCTAGTGCAGTATTTTGTTATGAAAAAAAATGCTACATTAATTTTCTGAGCTCTGGGTAATTTTCACTTGTAATGGCTGGTTATTTATCTCGAGCCTGCAAATGGGCACAATAATTTTGCGCACCACTTGTAATCTAGACCATAATAGGCTTCTATGGGGGTGCACATTCAAATTCATGTTGTATATTGTTTGAGAACTAAGCTGAGGGTGCGCTAAGCCGTTGGTGCCCAAATAGAAGAATTCTTCATGTAGTTTGGTACTATAATATTAATAATAATGGTATTAAAAAGAGCTACATTTACAGCAGTATTGTAAAATTGCGGTCAAGCCCAACACTTAACTCATCACATGAGTGGGCTTATTGTGTTCCCTGTGTTTTACACATTACATTTAAAGAGAATGCTAACAAAGTTTCAATCATGTTAAGATGCTTTGATTAAAGTTATAGTAAACTCTCCCCTTTGGATGAGCAGATCTAGAAAGAAAGCAATGTTTTAGATTGAGTCAAATTAATTCATTTTAATAAAGTTGCGCTATAACTTTTTTTTTTATATTTTATATTTTTTATTGAGGTTTTGAGGAAAATATTACAGACAATTGTATTTAAAATAGTATTATACAGGCATACAAGAGACTCAATTCAATACAGTAACCATTGTGCCAGGATTCAGGATAGTATCTGCAAGGAGAATGGATCGACCAGAATTAGACCTCAGTTTTACATTTTATTAGTTTAATATACCCCTATTGAACAGGAGGCCACTATTGGGCCTATGTATTATCATGTGGCAATGAGAGGGGGGGTTAATAAAGCTTAGGACCACTCTTGGGCCATGATGATAATGGTACAATCTAAATTCTATAATGAACTAGAAAATTATAGTAATGTAGAACCTTGCGCTGTTGCAATGTATAAGAGAAGAAAAAACAAAAAAAAACACAATGGCGAAGTTTAGAGTCTGGGGGACTGAGCAATCTTTGACAGTATTAGCCTCACATGCAGTATTATACACAGATAAACTCCCTAAAATACTAAAATACTTTAACTTTATCACATATCAGGGAAAAGAAGGGCATAATGCACTGGGTCATTACACATTAAATGCTGAATGCACCCTATCTTATTATATAGAGACAATGACAGGCATTAGTAGATTATATAGCAATAGAATAGTCCTAGGAAGTAGTGTTTCAATATGTTGAAAATCGTTAAGGTGTAAAAGGAAGGGGTTAGTCTGGTAGTGTTACTGGAGTATAATCCTGTCATTGCTTGCAACACATATCTTTGAACATACATATCTTTTAAGCTGGTATCTCTAAATTGCAAGCCTGGGAGGGAACAGTTCAAAATTAAATACAGATAAACATCTAAGATTGTATGGACATGACAGATCTAACATACATTGCTGTTATGTAAGCTACGAATAGGAATACTTAATTTTAAATACGCAACTTCAATAATATTTGTATAACCGATGCAGTATAATTGTGACACCATCCACTCTAAATATTAAAGACAAACACACAATGCCAAACTTAACAATGGAACATAACTAGACGTCCGGCAGTGGGGGGAACATATGGAACAATGTTCAAAATCAACCAGCGAGAACCCACATCTATATACCATCCTTAGACCTCAAGCTCAGTAGTCCTCATCCTTGATGTCACAATAAATGGCAGAGGGGGTCAAAAAGGGAACTCCGCAAACAGTTCACTGTCCTGCCACAGATGGTTGGTGAAACTTTTCTGGGGAACAATCCTTATGATGGCTATAGTCAAGCGGGTAGTTAATGCTTCCCCCAGGATCTGGGAAACAATCAGTCTCTCACCGGTCAAACCCCTCTGTTCAGCCAATGTGAGCAAAGGCGCACTGTGATCAGTCGACACCAACTTTGAGAGCTCTTGTCACATAGGAAGGTAGGCAGCTGTCAGCTGCACATCAAGCAGAATTTGAGACAGTTCTTTTCGTGCATGTATAAGTCCCGTTTCTAGCTGTTCGGTAAATGATGTGGTGGAAGCCGCAGGGGTTAATAGGAAGGGCCACGCTTTTTTCCGGAATCGGATTACCTCCCTGCAGTGTTTTAATGGATCCAGATCCCACAGATAGTCAGTGTGGCCCAACGTGAAAACAGCTGCCCCGTACAGCCCGATATGCTGAGCTCCAGAGGCCCCTGCCTCACCAATATCAGAGCTGCGTGTCAACTTTGCGGCACTCCGTAAGATCTGAAGCTGCCTATCAACTTTGCTTGCCATAGGACGTGGCGCTTCCTCAGCCAGATGTAGAGGGTTATGCATGAGCTCTACCTCCACAGTCTGGGCCACTAGATCCGATCTGCAACCGGTCTGCTCTGGCTGATCCCAGGAAGTCTGGAGTGTACCCGCAATTTGTGAGTAATCACAAGAGGCTTGCTGGTCTGCTTCTGTATCGCGATGGTGAGGGGCACAATATGGCGGGTGCTGTGGTCCAGTGGACCGCGGGTGCATTTGGAGGTGACCACCTGGATTTTCAAAGCCTGCATAGTAAGAGAAAGATTTCACCACCGAAGATGTGTGAGAAATCTATCTCTTACTTATGCAAACTGCTAAACATGTGGCCTATCAGCATGTAGGACTCATATTGTGCCTCTACAATAGACAGAGACAAGAAGTTTCCGATTGGCAGATAACAGACTCTCCCTTCATTATGGGCTTGTCTCTGGAATATTTTTCTACTGCTCTGATTGGCTGCCAGCTCGAGGCCAGAGGAGCTCTATGCTATGACAAAAGGAGTAAGGAGGGTATTGCCAGATGCTGGAGGACACAATCACCCCAGAGCCTGTAGTCAGAGATTATGCAGAAGGTTCACCCCGTAGCCTGTAGTCAGCGATTATGCAGAAGGTAGGAAACTCCAATGTTCATAGGTGATCAAAGTAATATGAACAATCTTAGTAACCCCTTGTAAACAGAGCTCTGGGAGGCAAAGGGTTATGACGTGAGTAGGCATGGACACTGACTTGGAATCTGAGGACGGAGTGTTTGGTCAGACAGTGCTTATATCTGACAGTGCTGTATAGCAGCGATTAGTTATGCTCTGGGAGGCAAAGGGTTACAGTGGGAGTGGGAGTGGGCGTGGACACTGAATCTGATGAGTGTTTGGTCTCAAAGTACTTGAATCTGACAGTGCTGTATAACAGATGGACATAAGCAGATTCTATGTAAAGTTGGATCTGCTAATGTTTGTCTGCTATACAGCACTGTCAGATTCACACTGTCAGACCACATACTCCTCAGAATTCCAAGTCAGTGTCCACACCCACTCCCGGTTTAGCTGCTTGTTCACTGCTGGTATTGTAGGTAAGACTTAGACACTGTAGAAAGCGATCATAAAAGACCACAATGTTTCCAATAGTTTTGTGTCCTCTCCTCAAGTTTGGGCAAAGTGTCAAAATGCTAAAATGATAAAAAGACTTTTAATAAGACATCTGTAATTCCTAGATAAGTATAAACTTTGAGTATTGATGAAATGTGGAGTAAAGAGAGGCATGAAAGGAAAGGGAGGGACTGAAGGCTGCTACAAGTGCGGTGAATGGATCACAAAATTAATTACATATGAGCTGACCAATGATGGTGGGTTTTTTTTAGTTAGGTGACCACGTCACTTGGAATAAAATTTGAGGTAGCCCTTGCCTTACAAAAGTCTGCCCTCCCCTGCTTTACATAATTTAACTTAAAATTACAGTTTATTTCTAATTTACTTAATAACTTTACAGTTAGAAATTATATTTAAGGATCAGTCTAGTCCAAAATAAACTTTCACGATTCAGATAGGGCATGTAATTTTAAACAACTTTCCAAATTACTTTCATCACCAATTTTGCTTTGTTCTCTTGGTATTCTTAGTTGAAAGCTAAACCTAGGAGGCTCATATGCTAATTTCTTAGACCTTGAAGGCCGCCTCTAATCTGAATGCAGTTTAACATTTTTTCACAACTAGAGGGTGTTAGTTCATGTGTGCCATATAGATAACATTAAGCTCACGCACGTGGAGTTACCTAGTTATTAATATAACTGTGTTGGTTATGCAAAACTGGGGACTGGGTAATAAAGGGATTATCTATCTTTTTAAACAATAACAATTCTGGTGTAGACTGTCCCTTTAAGCAGTGGTCATGCTATTTGCTTTCTGATGTATTGGATTTTCAGAAGGAAACCATATATATCTGTAAAAGGACAACTAAAGTTTGCAAAACATAGTTTATAAAAAAAAGAAGAAAGAACTGTACAAATGTACTGGATTTCTAGCTTACCACTTCCTTTTATAGGTTGCTTAAAATAACAGCTTTACTGAAGTCTGCATTCTAAAGGCCATAATGTCTTAGTAGGATGTAAAGAAAGAAATATTTTTTTAAATAAGTGTATCTGCTGAAAAATATTTACTTTTGTTTTCATGCTTGTGAGTCATCACTTTCCATCACTCATGGCTAAATAAGAACAACATTAAGGGCTAGATTACGAGTGGAGCGGTATTTTGTGCTCCCGTGTTATAACTCTGTTAGAAGTAAGCTTTTTGCATGCGTTTGGTAGCGCACATATTACAAGTTGAAAATAAAAAGTTTTCCCACAAGCAATTACCTGACGCACACAAAAAGCCAAAGTTCGAAAATGTCGCAACCTCATTAACATATTCCCTCATAGACTTCAATAGAGGGCACACCTGATTCGCTTAACCAGGTGTGCTACTGCTAAACCGACCTAAAATATTAATATTTCCCATTACAATGTTCTTCACACAGCAGAATATGTTCTATGTATTCTTATATATATATATAAATATATAAATATATAATTTGTTTTGGTACAATATATACCTATATATATATATATATATATATATATATGTACAGTATATGTACGTGTCACGCCGCGCCGCTCTAGCTGTTGCTGTTGTGGCTGTGTCAGGTCAGGATGCATGCGGCGCTGACGTCAAAGCCGCACGCTCCTCTCTCTGATGCCGGTCCGGATTCCTGTGGCGCGAATCCTGCGCCTATGTAAGTTGCTCAGAACGATCTATCACTGCCCAAGTATAGGTGTTACTTTGGCCCCTATTTATCAAAGGTCTTGCGGATCAGGTCCGCAAGACCTCGCTAAATGCGGAGAGCAATACACTCTCCGCATTTAACATTGCACTCTCCGCATTTAACATTGTCGATCGGGTTGATTTCCGGCGATTCCTGTCCGCCTGCTCAGAGCAGACGGACAGGGTTATGGAGCAGCAGTCTTTAGACCGCTGCTTCATAACTTGTGTTTCTGGCGAGTCTGAAGACTCGCCAGAAACACGGCCCTTCAAGCTCCGTACGGAGCTTGATAAATATGGGTCTTTGTGTGCTCCTGGGTGTAATAAATCGTTATTCTCTGGATTGCCTTATTGTTGTTGAACCCTGCCTGTCTGACTACTCTGCCTGTTAACCCCTAAATTGCTGGATTGATATACTACTGCTGAACTCTGCTTGTCTGACCACTCTGTCTGTTAACCCCTAAATTGCTAGATTGATATACTGCTGCATAACTCTGCTTGTCTGACCACTCTGCCTGTTAACCCCTAAATTGCTGGATTGATATACTGCTGCTGAACTCTGCTGGTCTGACCACTCTGCCTGTTAACCCCTAAATTGCTGGATTGATATACTGCTGCTGACCTTTGCTTGTCTGACCACTCTGCTTGATTAACCCCGATTGTTCTGGATTGCCTCTCTGTTGTCATACCCTGCCTGCCTGACCATTCTGGTGGTTTACCCTTGGACCGCTTTACCATTGCCAAACCCTGCCTGCCTGACCATTCTAGTGGTTTACCTTTGGACTACTGTACCGTTGCCAAACCCTGCCTGAACTGCCTTTCTCTGATTCCCTGCCTGTTTTCGAAGAAGACTATCCTGCCTGTGGTGAGTGTCGCTTACCTAATCTTGCGAACTTTCTCTGCTCTGGGATATTCCCTATCATTCTGGCTCCACACTGGGATAAGAAGACT
This sequence comes from Bombina bombina, assembly GCF_027579735.1. NCBI lineage: Eukaryota > Metazoa > Chordata > Amphibia > Anura > Bombinatoridae > Bombina > Bombina bombina. The sequence goes on from NC_069502.1 coordinate 400,312,630, forward strand.
AGTGGCTGAGTTTGGTCTGATAGTGGAATATCCCACGAGCATTACAGTACGTATCTCTATGTTAAAGCCTTTTGCAGCTCTTTTTTTGCACCTTAGAACTCATATCTTTGAGCCCTTATAACTTTTTTTATGCATTTTTTTTATATATCAGACAGTGTTATGAGTCGGACTGCACTTTCAAATCTGATTTTTATGTGTTTTGTGCAACTTTTTTGCCTCATGTAACAGTTAACCAGTGATCTGAAGCCGTGCTATCCCGATGCGCATTTAATTACAATAGAACTCACTTTCAACCTGTAAAACGTGCGCTACTTCCAATGTGCATACAAAGAGCCACAATAAACCCTTTTTCGGTTGTGCACAACAGTAATGTAACCCTAAATGGGCAGTACATTTTTTTTGTTACATCTTAACAAAAGCCTTTTCAAATTTATGTCACTGTTTTTAAAGGATGTTCTTGTGTTGAAAAATATATATTTATATATTTACTGTGGGGCATTGCTGTCCACATTTGATTTGTAGCAGTATTCTTTGTCATCTGGTGATTAACTTGTCCCTAGCAATGAGTTCCATAAACATGCACTTCATGTTAGTTTCAAAATCAATTTAAAATGTTAAAGCTACAATTTTCAAGCAAACCAATGCATTATAGAGTTTTGTTGTCAGTGTCAAAATTAAGCTTTCATGATTCAAATAGAGCATAAAGTTAAAAAAAAATAACTTTCTAACTTCAGTAATCAAATTTACCTCTGATGAAACTTAGCTCCTTTTTATTAGAAGTTTGAAACATAGACAAAAACATAGACATAAACATAGACAAGTCCAACAGTAATGGACATACTTGACAAGTTGGAGATACATATTGTTGGCAGTGGAAGACAATCAAGAGTTATAATAAGTTTGTACATCAAGATTGGTGATTATTAGTATACTGAAACATGAACAAATTGAGACAAATGTAACAAATTCTTTTGGCCATGTTTTTCAGGGAAATCTAGTCGGAAGGGCATGGAGGGTAAGGGAAAGAGAAGAAAGAAAAATACACAGGACAGAGAGGGGGGATGAGAAGAAGAGAAATATCAGATGAGAATGAGGGCCGATTTATCAATGTCTGACTGACATGATACGATGTAGCGTATGATGTCTGACAGAAATCGCTGAATGCCGACAGCATACACTGTTGGAATTTAACATTTCACAAGTAGTTCCGGTGAACTGCTTGTGCAATGCCTCCCCCTGCAGATTTGCGGCCAATCGGCCGCTAGCAGGGGGTGTCAATCAGCCCAATCGTATAGGATCGGGCAGATTGATGTCCGCAGCCTCAGAGGCAGCGGACCAGTTAAGAAGCTGCTTCATAACTGCTGTGGAAACAGGGGCATCAGGGGCCATTTGGCCCTTGATAAATCGGCCCCTAGGTATCAGTTGAATTCAAATTTGATTGAACTGAGTTAAATTAATTTTCCACAGGTCAGGTCCAAGCAACATCTAAGCCAAGATATTAGGCAACAAATTGGATAGGATATTTTTGTCATCAGTGGATTCCCAGGGTTCCCATATGGGAAAAAATAGATCATGTAATTTCAATATGTAAACATGTTCTTCAATAGACTTAAAGTATTTTACTAGGTCTACTATACCGCTCCACTGAGAAGAAGTGGGTTTCCTCCAATTCCTAGCAATTGCTAGCTTTGCTGCCAAAAGAATGTAAATAAGGAGGCATCGTCTGGAATTAGGGATTGTTTTCAGCTTAAGGTGTAGTAGAGAAACCTCAGAGGGCAGATCAGGTCAAGGAGTTGGCATAATTTAAGTATTCTGGGCCAAAGAGGGTAAGTCCACCAGATATGGTAGGCATCTTCAGTTTGCGAGCATCCTCGCCAACATAAAGGAGAGCAGGAGGGAAACATCTTGTGTAGTTTAAGTGGGACATAGTGCCATCTAGTTAACAGCTTGTAAAAAAGTTTGTAAAGTGTTATGCAGTGAATGGAATGTTTAAGGTGGGCAATCGCTTCACTACAATGATTCGGGCAGAAATCTTGCTTCAATCCATCTCCCAGGCTTGTATGTATTTAGTTTTAGTCAAGTGAAAAGAACTGAGTAAGCAGTGGTAACGGGTAGATAATGGGGAAAGTAACTGAGCACCAGTTGTCCATCTATGCTCCCAAATAGTTAATGGTCTGGGAGGGGCAGAAAGGAAACCCAAGTTTTCATGAGAGAAGTAGATCAAAATAAAATTTACACACTAGTGAAACTATTTCAAGTAGGTCTGCATGGGTTAGGAGCAGATACTCCAGGTAGAAGTATTGTACCCTGAGGGGTAAGGTGTCACTTGGGTTTGGTGATGGAGCCAAAGCCACATATTGCTAAACTGCCTAACAATTTTATTTTAAAGAGATATGGAAATATGCAGTGGGGGGAGGGGTGGGGAATCCACAGGAGGTCCTCTAATCTCATGTAGGCTGAAAGCAAGGCCTGCTCATTTTCAGACCAGTGGGTACGGGGCAGTGAGGAGCCCCAAGCCGACATATGAGAAAGCATAGCCACTTACCACTTAGTAGTACAAACAAACATTTGGGAGACCTAAATCACCCGTAGTGAGAGGACATTAAAGTTGGTTGGCCTCTATTCTTGGTCTTTTCCCAATCCAGACATATTAGTTAATTAAGGATTGGAATTTATTAATAAAGGTGATTAGAAGCTAAATAGGTAGACACCAGAAGTAATAGGTAAGTTTAGGTAGCTGCATCCTACCAAGCCAAGAGACCTCTTCGTATGTTTTAGATTTAAGGTCTTGTTGAATGTGGGTAAAAAGATGGTTCTGTCTTTTTTCATGAAGATTGTGTGACAGAAAGACCTCTAGATGTTTAATACTTCTGTGGAACAATTTAAAATTTTAGGTGCGCTTAATAGTATCAATAGTAGATTTGGATGTTCCGATCAGCCAATAGAATACGAGCTCAATCTGATTGGCTGATCGGATCAGCCAATCAGATTGAACTTGATTCTGATTGGCTGATTCCATCAGCCAATCAGAATTTTCTTACCTTAATTCCGATTGGCTGATAGAATCCTATCAGCCAATCGGAATTCGAGGGACGCCATCTTGGATGACGTCCCTTAAAGGAACCGTCATTCTTCAGTTGGACGTCGTCGGAAGAAGATGGGTCCGCGCTGGAGGTCTTCACGATGGAGCCGGTCCTCATCGGATGAAGATAGAAGATGCCGCTTGGAAGAAGATGGTTGCCGGTCCGGATCTACTTTTCTTCCCAGATAGGATGAAGGCTTTGGACCCTCTTCTGGACTTCTTCAGCCGTCGGATGATGGATGTCTAGCCCCCGCTTGGGTTGGATGAAGATATCGGAGCCAGGACGGATCGGTGTGATACCCGGTGAGGTGAAGACAAGGTAGGAAGATCTTCAGGGGCTTAGTGTTAGGTTTATTTAAGGGGGGTTTGGGTTAGATTAGGGGTATGTGGGTGGTGGGTTGTAATGTTGGGGGGGGTATTGTATGTGTTTTTTTACAGGCAAAAGAGCTGAATTTCTTGGGGCATGCCCCGCAAAGGGCCCTGTTCAGGGCTGGTAAGGTAAAAGAGCTTTGAACTTTTGTAATTTAGAATAGGGTAGGGCATTTTTTTTATTTTGGGGGGGGCTTTGTTATTTTATTAGGGGGCTTAGAGTAGGTGTAATTAGTTTAAAATTGTTGTAATATTTTTCTAATGTTTGTAAATATTTTTTTATTTTTTGTAACTTAGTTCTTTTTTATTTTTTGTACTTTAGTTAGTTTATTTAATTGTATTTATTTGTAGATATTGTATTTAATTCATTTATTGATAGTGTAGTGTTAGGTTTAATTGTAGGTAATTGTAGGTATTTTATTTAATTTATTTATTGATAGTGTAGTGTTAGGTTTAATTGTAACTTAGGTTAGGATTTATTTTACAGGTAAATTTGTAATTATTTTAACTATTTTAGCTATTAAATAGTTCTTAACTATTTAATAGCTATTGTACCTGGTTAAAATAAATACAAAGTTACCTGTAAAATAAATATAAATCCTAAAATAGCTATAATATAATTATAATTTATATTGTAGCTATATTAGGATTTATTTTACAGGTAAGTATTTAGCTTTAAATAGGAATAATTTATTTAATAAGAGTTAATTTATTTCGTTAGATTTAAATTATATTTAACTTAGGGGGGTGTTAGTGTTAGGGTTAGACTTAGCTTTAGGGGTTAATACATTTATTAGAATAGCGGTGAGCTCCAGTCGGCAGATTAGGGGTTAATGTTTGAAGTTAGGTGTCGGCGATGTTAGGGAGGGCAGATTAGGGGTTAATACTATTTATTATAGGGTTAGTGAGGCGGATTAGGGGTTAATAACTTTATTATAATAGCGGTGCGGTCCGCTCGGCAGATTAGGGGTTAATAAGTGTAGGCAGGTGGAGGCGACGTTGTGGGGGGCAGATTAGGGGTTAATAAATATAATATAGGGGTCGGCGGTGTTAGGGGCAGCAGATTAGGGGTATATAGGGATAATGTAAGTAGCGGCGGTTTACGGAGCGGCAGATTAGGGGTTAATAATAATATGCAGGGGTCAGCGATAGCAGGGGCGGCAGATTAGGGGTTAATAAATATAATATAGGGGTCGGCGGTGTTAGGGGCAGCAGATTAGGGGTACATAAGTATAACGTAGGTGGCGGTCGGCAGATTAGGGGTTAAAAATATTTAATCGAGTGGCGGCGATGTGGGGGGACCTCGGTTTAGGGGTGCATAGGTAGTTTATGGGTGTTAGTGTACTTTAGAGCACAGTAGTTAAGAGCTTTATGAACCGGCGTTAGCCCAGAAAGCTCCTAACTACTGACTTTTTTCTGCGGCTGGAGTTTTGTCGTTAGATTTCTAAGCTCACTTCAGACACGACTCTAAATACCGGAGTTAGAAAGATCCCATTGAAAAGATAGGATACGCAATTGACGTAAGGGGATCTGCGGTATGGAAAAGTCGCGGCTGAAAAGTGAGCGTTAGACCCTTTCCTGACTGACTCCAAATACCGGCGGTAGCCTAAAACCAGCGTTAGGAGCCTCTAACACTGGTTTTCACGGCTACCGCCAAACTCTAAATCTAGGCCTATGTTCGCAAATTTTAGCTGGCAGCTGAAAAGTTTATCACTTGGACAGGTACTTTGTTACGCACACGGGGATGAAACAGGAATGAGTAAGTATTATTATGTAACTATGCACTCCACACAACTCGCTCGAATTGGAGAGATTCATCATGTGCTGCCAGGAATGGCTTTTTCATTAATAAATTACAGCTGCAAAATACTATTATCTTCCATTCAGCAAAATACATCAGAAACTGCCATAGAATTGCTAATCATTAAACAGATATGTATTCAAAGCAAAGCAATAATAATTGTTATTAATAGAGTGGTCTTGTATAACAAATCTGATCAAACTATGTTTAATTTGGATAATCATCCTAAAGTATTATAATACAGTATATGCGTTGTATGATTTACCATGACTGCACCATTTATTATATTTGAAATGAATACAAATGCACCTATATGATAAATTAATGAAATAGAGGAACTGTATAAAAATACTGTTGCCTTTTTTATTAGACAGTTATTCTGTCTGCTTTTAACCTTAAAGGTTTACGAAACCCAAATTTCGGCTAGATTACGAGTTTTGCGTTATGAGTGAAAAAGCAGCGTTATGGGTTATAACGCTGCTTTTTCACTACCGCTGCTATTACGAGTCTTGTCAAAAAAGCTGTACCGCACACTTTTTTGGTCGTAATGCAAATAAACGTACACAATTTGCGTAAAGTCTTTTATCAATGGGACTTCCGTAGCGCCGATATTACAAGCTTTTTCTGGGAGGCCAAAAAGTGAGCAGTACAGCCTATACCGCAAGATTCATAACGCAATCTAAAGTCAGTAGTTATGAGTTTTACGCTACAAAGCTGTAGCATAAAACTCATAACTAAAGTGTTAAAAAGTACACTAACACCCATAAACTACCTATTAACCCCTAAACCGAGGCCATCCTGCATCGCAAACACTAAAATAAAATTATTAACCCTAATCTTCTGCTCCTGACATCGCTGCCACTATAATAAACATATTAACCCCTAATCTGCCGCTCCTAACATCGCCGCCACCTACCTACATTTTTATTAACAAACACTTGACATCCGATCATAGCTGCCGGCCCACCTGGTTTGGGCATTTCTCTTATTACAAACACAGCGAGAGAAAGGAGCAGGTGAAAGGGTTCAAGCTGCAAATTGCTGCAGATCGTACACAGCACTAGGAGTACACTTTGAGGACGAGAGATCAGCTACCTGGACAGCTGTTAATGCTCCAGAAAGCCGTTGTAGCACTTCTCAAGTGCTTTACTTCTCGTAAGTACCATTCATGTGTGGGGAGTGAACGACTTTAAATACAGATTCACACTATGTTGGCGCCTTCTTCTTTTTTGTATTGTATACAGATTTACCTACATTTATTAACCCCTAATCTGCCGCTCTGGACATCGCCTCCACTATAATAAACATATTAACCCCTAAACCTAACCCTAAATCTAACCGTAACACCCCCTAACTTTAATATAATTCAAATAAATCTAAATAAAACCTACTATTAATAACTAAATAATTCCTATTTAAAACTAAATACTTACCTGTATCTTGGATGACGTCACTTAAAGGAACCTTCATTCTGGAAGAAGACTTTGATTGAAGAGGATGCTCCGCGCCGTATGTCTTGAAGATGGACCCGAGCCGGATGGATGAAGATAGAAGATGCCGTCTTGATGAAGACTTCTGCCCGTCTGGAGGACGACTTCTGCAGGCTTGGATGAAGACTTCTCCAGGCTTCGTTGAGGACTTCTTGCCGCTTGGATGAAGACTTCTCCCGGCTTCGTTGAGGATGGATGTCCGGTCTTCAAAACTTAAGTGGATCTTTGGGGGTTAGTGTTAGGTTTTTTTAAGGGTTTATTGGGTGGGTTTTATTTTTAGATTAGGGTTTAGGCACTTGAAAAATAGGCAATGGGGAGTTTAGGTTTTTTTAGTTAGGTTTTTATTTGGGGGGGTTGGTTGTGTGGGTGGTGGGTTTTACTGTTGGGGGGGTATTTGTACTTTTCATTTACAGATAAGAGAGCTGATTTCTTTGGGGCAATGCCCCGCAAAAGGCCCTTTTAAGGGCTATTTGTAGTTTATTGTAGGCTAGGGGTTTTATTATTTGGGGGGGGAGTTATTTTGATAGGGCTATTAGATTAGGTGTAATTAGTTTAAATATCTGATCATTTCTTTTTTTATTTTGTGTAATTTAGTGTTTGTTTTTTTGTAATTTAGGTAATTGTATTTAATAAATGTAATTTATTTAATTGTAGTGTAAGGTTAGATGTTAGTGTAACTCAGGTTAGGTTTTATTTTACAGGTAAATTTGTATTTATTTTAGCTAGGTAGTTAGTAAATAGTTAAAAACTATTTACTAACTAGTCTACCTAGTTAAAATAAATATAAACTTGCCTGTAAAATAAAAATAAACCCTGTAGCTAGCTTAGGGTTTATTTTACAGGTAAGTTTTTAGTTTTAAATAGGAATTATTTAGGTAATGATAGTAGGTTTTATTTAGATTTATTTTAATTATATTTAAGTTAGGGGGTGTTAGGGTTAGGGTTAGACTTAGGTTTAGGGGTTAATAAATTTAGTATAGTGGCGGCGACGTTGGGGCGGCAGATTAGGGGTTAATAAATGTAGGTAGGTGGCGGCGATGTTAGGGGCAGATTAGGGGTTAATAATATTTAACTAGTGTTTGTGATGCGGGAGTGCGGTGGTTTAGGGGTTAATATGTTTATTATAGTGGCGGCGATGTCCGGAGCGGCAGATTAGGGGTTAATAAGTATAATGTAGGTGTCGGCGATGTCAGGGGCGGCAGATTAGGGGTTAATAAGTGTAAGATTAGGGGTATTTAGACTCGGGTTTATGTTAGGGTGTTAGGTGTAAACATAAATTTTGTTTCCCCATAGGAATCAATGGGGCTGTGTTACTGAGCTTTACGCTGCTTTTTTGCAGGTTTTAGACTTTTTTTCAGCCGGCTCTCCCCATTGATGTCTATGGGGAAATTGTGCACGAGCACGTAAAACCAGCTCACCGCAGCTTTCAGCAGCGCTGGTATTGGAGTGCAGTATGGAGCTCAATTTTGCTCTACGCTCACTTTTTGCCTGATAACGCCAGGTTTTTATAAACCTGTAATACCAGCGCTGTAAGGAAGTGAGCGGTGACAACAACGTGCAAGTTAGCTCCGCACCGCTCATAACGCAAAACTCGTAATCTAGCCGTATGTTATTTCATGATTAAGATAGAGCATGCAATGTTAAGCAACTTTCTTATTTACTCCTATTATCAATTTTTATTCATTCTCTTGCTATCTTTATTTGAAAAAGCAATAATGTAAAGCATATGAGCTGGCCCATGTTTAGTTCAGCACCTGGGTAGCGCTTGCTGATTGGTGGCTAAATGTAGCCACCAATCACCAAGCGCTACCTAGGGTACTGAACCAAAAACAGGCCGCTGGTCCTGTTCCCCGGTCACCTCTGCTCCACGTCGCCTTCGCCCTGGATGAAGATAGAAGATGTGCCCGCGCTGGATAAAGATGTCACCTCTTGGAAGAAGACCTTCACTGCCGGACTTTAGGAATGGTGAGCACCTATTTCGGGGTTAGATTTAGGCTCTTTTTTATTTTTTGGGGTGTTTTTTTTTTTAGATTAGGGATTTTTTTATTTTAATGGGCTGCAAAAAAGAGCTGATTGCCCTTTTAAGAGCAATGCCCATGCAAATGCCTCTTTAAGGGCAATGGGTAGCTTAGGTTTTTTTTAGTGTTAGTTTTTTTTATTTGGGGGGGTTTGGTGGGTGGGGGGGGTTTACTGTTAGGGGGGACTTAGTATTTTTTTTATGTAAAAGAGCTGATTAACTTAGAGCAATGCCCTTCAAAAGACCCTTTTCATGGCTATTGGTAGTTTAGTGTTAGATTAGGCGCTGTTTTTATTTTCAGGGGGGCTTTTTTATTTTATAGGGGTATTAGTTTCAATTTTTTATTTTTGATCATTTGTTATATTTTTTTCTGTAATTTTAGACTTTTTTATTTTTTGTAATTTTAGATTTATTTATTTTCATTTATTTTTTTTTTTAAGTAATATTAGGATTTTTTATTTTAATTTTAACTTAGTATTTTTTTATTTTATGTAATTGGGCTTAGTTTAGGGGGGTGTTAGGTTAGGGGGCTTAGTGATTAAATTAGTTATTTGCGTTGTGGGGGGTTGGCGGTGTAGGGGTTAATAGTTTAGGTTAAATGCGTTGTGGGGGGTTGGCGGTTTAGGGGTTAATACATGTATTAGGTAGATTGCGATATGGGTGAATGGCGGTTTAGGGGTTAATAATTTTATTATTAGTTGGGATGGCGGGTATAGAGGTTTTTGACGTGTTGGGTTTATTTTTGGTAGGCGGGTTAGACTTTTATGGCGATGTAAAAAAAAAAATCTTGGGTGCCGGCAGTTTCTAAACTGCCGTAAGTCACTGGCGACTCCAGAAATGTGTATTTACACACATTTCTGGACATCGCCAGTTTATCCCACTTACAGCAGTATATGAACTGCCGGCGACGTATATGTGATTCCCCGATGTGCGAGGTGAATTTACGGGCGATGCGTGTTTCAGCAGTTGCGCTGAAGCCTGCGCCGCATATGTAATCTCGCCCGATATCGCTAGAGCAAAACTGCTTGAGCCTCCCTTTGTTTGTGAGATACAGTTAACATGCCATTCGTAATCTACCCTTAAATGGTATTTGGAAGTTCTATACCATACTTTGAAAGTTTCTCACCACCATTTTGGTTATTTTAATAAAATACGATTTCCCAGAATAACTTTTCAACAAAATAATTGTATCTTAGTATAAGATTTTATCTTCGTTCTTTCAAATGAACACATTGCAATATATTTACATAGTTTCCTGTGGTTTACAGTTTAACAGCATCTAGCCATATATTTGTGCAAGCTAAAATACTTAAAGGCACAGGAAACCCCAAAAACTTAATTCATAATTCGGATTCGTATAGAACATACACTTTTAAACAAGTTTTAAATTTACTTTTATTATCAAATATGGTTCATTCTCTTGTTATCCGTTGCTGAAGGAACAGCATTGCACTACTGGCAACTAACTGAACACAGCTAGTTAGCCAATCACAAGAGACAAATGTATGCAGGCACCAATCACCAGCTAGCTCCCACTAGTGTAGGATATGTGCATATTCAATGGATACCAAGAGAACAATGCACATTTGAAAATAGAAGTGATTTTAAAAATGTCTTTAAATTGCATGCTACATTTGATTCTTGCAAGTTTAATTTTGACTTTCATATTACTTTAATTCTACCGTGCTAAAATAACCTTAAAGGAACAGTGTACTGTAAAATTGTTTTTCCTTAATGTGTTTCCAATTACAGCTGTGGAGTATAAAATATAAATAAAATGTATGAAATCATTTCTTCTTTTGGTTTATTTTCATTTATTAAATAGCTGGTTTTCACCTAGATTACGAGTTTTGTGCTAAACAGGGTGCGAAACGAACTCAACAAAAGTTGTGTTATTTCACCCCCATAGCGCTGCCATTACGAGTTTCTGAAAAGCCTCCTTGTGCGTGTGATATGGTGGCGTTAAGCTCCATACCGCACAAACTCTAAGGGCTGCTTTGACGTGCTTGTGCACGTTTTTCCCCATAGACATCAATGGGGAGAGATTGTTAGAAATAAACGCCTGAAGCGCGGAATGAAAAATTTCCGTAACGCAACCCCATTGATGTCTATGGGGAAAAAAGTTACGTTTAAACCTGACACCCTAACATAAAGCCCTAGTTTAAACACCCCTAATCTGCTGCCCCCGACATCGCTGACACCTAAAGTTATTAACCCCTATTCCGTCGCTCACTACATCGCCGACACTAATAAAAATTATTAACCCCTATTTTGCTGCTCCCCGACATCGCTGCCACTATAATAAATTTATTAACCCCTATTCCGCCGCTCCTAACATCGCCAACACCTAAATAAAGTTATTAACCCCTAATCTGCCGTTCCCGACATCGCCGCCACTAATCAAAGTTATTAACCCCTATTCCGCCGCTCCCCGACATCCTTGTCACTATAATAAAGTTATTAACCCCTAAACCTCCGGACTCCCACATCTCCGCCACTAAATAAACCGATTAACTCCTAAACCGCCGGCCCCCCACATCGCAAAACAGTAAATTAAACCCTAAACCTAACAGCCCCCTAACTTTAAATTAAAATTACAATATAACTCTTTTTAAATAAATAAAAACTTACCTGTGAAATAAAAATAAACTTAACATTAAACTATAAATTAACCTAACATAACTATTCTAATAAAATAAAAAAATAAAAAAAATTTTGAACAGCCAATAGGAAATGTTTTGAACAGCCAATAGGATTTCAGAAGCTTTCATCCTATTGGCTGATTTGAATTTGAAGAATCAAATCAGCCAATAGGAATGCAAGGTACGCCATTTTGAAACTGCTACCTTGCATTTAACTTCAGTGTACGGTGGCAACCGTATGAAGAGGACGCTCCGCGCAGGATGGGATCGGCTTCCAGGATGGCTCCTCTTCACTGGGATGAAGATAGAAGATGCCTCCGGGATGGATGAAGACCTCGCCGCCTGGATGGAGATGGATGTCCGCACTTCAGAAAACGTGAGTAGATCTTCTGGAGTTAGTGTTAGGGGTTTGTTTTTATTTTTTTGTGTGTTTTTTTTTTAGATTAGGGTTTGGGCTTTGAAAAAGAGCTAAATGCCCTTTTAAGGGCAATGCAAACAAGCTAAATGCCCTTTTAAGGACAATGCCCATACAAATGCCCCTTTAGGGGCAATGGCTAGCTTAGGTTTTTTTTAGAATTAGGTTTTTTATTTTGGGGGGTTGGTTGGGTGGTTGGTGGATTTTACTGTTGGGGGGACTTTGTATTTTTTTACAGGTAAAAGAGCTGATTTCTTTAGGGCAATGCCCTACAAAAGGCCATTTTAAGGGCTATTGGTAGTGTATTGTTGGGTAGGGGGTGTTTTTATTTTGGGGGGCTTTTTATTTTATAGGGCTATTAGATTAGGTGTAATTGTTTTTATTTTTGATAATTTTGTTTATTTTTTTCACAGGTAAGTGTTTATTTAAATAGACATATTGTAATTGTAATTTAAAGTTAGGGGGGTGTTAGGTTTAGGGGTTAATAGTTGAATTTTTTTTTAGTTTTGCGATGTGGGTGGCCGGAGCTTTAGGAGTTAATAACTTTATTTAGTGGCGGCAATGTCAGGGAGCGGCGGTATAGTGGTTAATATATTTAAATAGTGTTGGTGATGTGGGTGGGCGGCAGATTAGGGGTTAATAGGTTTATTTAACACTTGTGATGTGGGTGGGCGGCAGATTAGGGGTTAATAGCTTTAATATAATGTTTGCGATGCCAGAGGGCAGCGGTTTAGGGGATAATAGGTAGTTTATGGTTGTTAGTGTACTTTTTAACACTTTAGTTAAGAGTTTTGTGAAACATTTTTGTTACACAAAATCCATAACTACTGTTCTCAGATGGCGATATGGATCGTGTTGGTATAGGCTGTAACGCAAGCATTTTAGTCGGACTACACAAACTGTAATACCGCCGCTATGGAAATCCCACACAAAAACGTCATTTTTTTTTTTTAGTGCGGGATTGACGTTGCGTTACATGCTAAAATGCTTGCACTATAGCTATACCGACACGACTCGTAATATGTGTTCCAGGCCATTACGCTGAAATTGCCATTTTTTCAGCGTTAAAAGCCGCAACGCAAAACTCGTAATCTAGGTGTTTGTTCTTTGAAACCACAACCCATTAAGGGCTAGATTACAAGTGGGATGCTAGTTAGTGCTCCCTCTCGAGGTTAAACATCGCTAGAAGTAATCGTTTTGCAAGTGCGGGTTAGTGTGTGTATTACAATTTCAAAGCAAAGCGTTTGTTCTCGAGGGAAACCCGATGTGCACACTAACTTTAGGACTTCAGATATTCTCCCCCATAGCTTGTTTGTCATGCAAGGTAGCTGTGATATGCCCCATTAAGCTTTATATGTGAGGCAACATTTACATCACATGAACCCTCAGCATGGCTAATTACATTAGCCTATCTGTGTAAAGCAGCTCTGTGCTAATCCAGTCCTACCTCACGTAATTTGTGATGTAACGCAATGTTGAATATCTAATTGTTAAAAGGTTAGTAAAGGCGGAGTCTACATAGATATAAATTTACCCACTATTAGATGTAAGCTTACATGGCTACCCTTGAGAAAGTCTGCAATAGTGCAGACGAAATGCGTAGGGTCCTGAACAGCTATGAACTTTCATCTTCACTATTTGTTTTTAATACACCGAAACCACTTTTAGAACTTAACTGCTGTTTGCAGAAGTAGGATAAAGGGAAAAGATTTCGGAGTATTCTACTAAACAGATGCCAGAGGGACTGATAAACAGGTGGCGCTTTCATGTGAGGTGTTTTAAAGCTCTAAAGTTTTTATATCTTGTATGTACATTTTAATAGCACAAGTTATATTGTAATACATTTAGCTATTCTTGAGTCGAGGATTCACTTTTGTCTTGTTTGTTTTGTAGAATCAGTGCTGAATTAGCTATGAGTGCACCTGCAGAGCAGGGCATATTAAGAGGGCAGTAAAAATGCTTGAGGCAAAAGTTCTTTCAGCTATTCCCTGAAATACATGCTTACTTTCAGGATTTTGTTTATTAATCTACAGACTTTTATGTTCTTTATAATCAGCATAAATACTTCAATGTACATGCAGAGGAGTGTCTGCATTTTTCTCTGTAAAATTGTTTTACTGTTCTACAGCTAAATATAATGAATAAGGAAGATGACTGACGAAATTCCTTGGTAGCATGGAGATAGAACTTTAAAGCTCTAACCACATCCAGATTATGCAGTAACCTCTCCTTGGAGGAAGAAGGATTGGGACAAAGAGACGGAACAACAATTTCCTGATTGATATTGAGAGTTGAAACAACCTTAGGTAAAAACGCCATTTTAGTTTGTAAAAACATAAATTATGCTTACCAGATAATTTCCTTTCCTTCTGTATGAGGAGAGTCCACGGCTTCATTCCTTACTTGTGGGAAATACTGAACCTGGCCACCAGGAATAGGCAAAGACACCCCAGCCAAAGGCTTAAATACCTTCCCCACTTCCCTCATGCCCCAGTCATTCTGCAGAGGGAACAAGGAACAGTAGGAGAAATATCAGGGTATAAATGGTGCCAGAAGAACAAAACAAAAAATTAGGTCTGCCCAACGGAGAATACGGACGGGTGCCATGGACTCTCCTCATACAGAAGGAAAGGAAATTATCTGGTGAGCATAATTTATGTTTTCCTTCTAAATATGAAAATTTTGAAAAGGTATGTAAGGAAGACCAGGTAGCCGCCCTACAAATCTGATCCCTAGAGGCCTCATTCTTGAAGGCCCAAGAGGAAGCCACAGCAGTAGTTGAATGAGCCTTATTCCTCTGAGGAGGCTTATGTCCCACTGTCTCATAAGCTAAGCGAATAATGCTCCTCAACTAAAAGAACAATGAAGTGGACAAGGCATTCTGCCCCCTACGCTTCCCATAGTAGACAACAAACAAGTAAGAAGTTTGTCTAAACTCCTTCGTAGCCTGAAGATAGAACTTCAAGGCCCGAACCACATCCAAATTATGAAGTAACCTCTCCTTTGAAGAAGAAGGATTAGGACACTGGGAAGGAACCACAATCTCCTGATTGATGTTGAGATCTGAAACAACTTTAGGAAGAAAACTTAACCCAGTACGAAGAACAGCCTTATCAGCATGGAATACTAGGTAAGGGGGCTTACATTGCAAGGCAGCCATCTTAGATACTCTGCGTGCCGAGGCAATAGCCAGTAGAAAAAGAACCTTCCAAGACAGTAATTTAATATCAACTCCATGCATAGGCTTAAACGGAGCCTTCTGCAAAACTTTAGGAACAAGATTTAAAGGGACAGTATAGTCAAAATTAAACTTTCATGATTCAGATAGGACATGCAATTGTTAACAACTTTCAAATTCACTTTTATCATTAAATTTGCTTTGTTCCCTTGGTGGTATTTTTGAAAAGCTAAACCTAGGTAGGCTCAAACTGATTTCTAAACCGTTGAAAACTGCCTCCTAGCTCAGAGCATTTTGAAAATGTTTCACAGTTAGACAGTACTAGTTCCTGTGTGTTATATAGACAACATTGTGCTCATTGTGTTATTTAGGAGTCTGCACTGATTGGCTAAACTGCATGTCTGTCAAAAGCACTGGGATAATGGGGCAGTCTACTTAGCTACAAGGTAATTGCAGAGGTGAAAAGTATATAAATATAAACGTGTTGGTTATGCACAAGTGGGGAATGGGTAATAAAGGGATTATCTATCTTTTTAAACAATAAAAATTCGGGTGTAGACTATCCCTTTAAACTCCAAGGAGGAGCACCAGATCTAAACACAGGCCTGATTCTAGTCAGAGCCTGAACAAAGGACTGGACATCTGGAAGCTCAGCGAGCCTCTTGTGCAGTAAAACAGATAGGGCCGAAATCTGTCCCTTAAGGGAGCTAGCAGAAAGGCCCTTCACCAGACCATCCTGGAGAAAGGAAAGAATCCTGGAAACCCTGACATTATGCCAGGGGAATCCCCGCTCTTCACACCAGAATAAGTAGGTCCTCCACACCTTATGATAGATGCTACGACTTACCGGTTTACGAGCTTGAATGAGAGTATCAATAACTCTTTTAGAGAAACTTCTCTTGGCTAGGACTAAGCGTTCAATATCCATGCAGTCAGCCTCAGAGAATCTAGATTTTGATGAACAAAAGGGCCTTGCTCCAGCAGATCCCTGCGACAAGGTAACCTCCATGGAAGAGATGAGGAAATCCCCACCAGGTCCATGAATCACATCATCTGCGGCCACGATGGAGCTATAAGAATCACTGATGCTTGCTCCTGCTTGATACAGGCCACTATACAAGGGAGAAGTGGTAACAGTGGAAAAATGTAGATCAGACAGAACTTCCAAGGCACTGCTAATGCATCTATTAGCTCCGCCTGAGGATCCCTGGACGCGATCCAAATCTGGGTAGCTTGGAATTAAGCCGGGGTTGTCATGACATCTATCTTCGGCGTCCCCCATCTGTTGCAAATCCCTGCAAACACCTCGGGATGGAGAGACCATTTCCCCGGGTGAAAGGATTGTCTGCTGAGGAAATCCGCTTCCCAGTATGTGGATCGCTGACAGCGAGCAGTTGTGGGCCTCCACCCATTCCAGAATCCGAGATACTTCCCTCATTGCTAGGGAGCTCCTCGTTCCCCCCTGATGGTTGATGTAAGCCACCGAGGTTATGTTGTCCGATTGAAATCTGATAAACTGGGCCAAACCCAGAAGAGGCTAAGCCTTCAGAGCATTGAAGATCGCTCAAAGTTCCAAGATGTTGATCAGGAGGAGGGATTCCTCTCAAGTCCACAGGCCCTGTGCCTTCCTGGCAACCCTAAACAGCTCCTTATCCTGTGAGACTCGCTTCTGTAGTCACAATCTCCCAGGATGGTCTCAAGAAAGATGTCCCTTGGGACAGGTGATCTGGACTGAGCCACCAGGATAGCGATTCTCTCAACCGGTTGTCCAGAGAAATCTGTTGAGACAGATCTGAATGATCACCGTTCTACTGTCTCGACTTGCATAGCTGAAGAGGCCTGAGATGGAATCTGGCAAACGGAATGATATCCATGCAGGACACTATGAAACCTCCATACTCCGAGACACAGAGGGCCTTAAGGAGCTCTGGAGGGCAAAACAATTGGAAGTTAGCTTGCAACATCTCTGGTCTGTAAGAAATATCCTCATGGATATGGAGTAGGGCTGCTGAAAATAATCGATTCAGTGATGCATCACAATGCAGCCGTTAACAATGCTGCATCAATGCAGTGCAGACCTGAATCGATTCAGGGGTCAGTGACGTCATCATGCAATGTCACGTGACCCCGCCTCTCTCACAGAACAGTATATTCAGAGAAGCCGACATAATCAATCTGTCCTTATGCTTTGCAGCGGCTTGCAATTTTCATGGTTACAGCCACACCACATCAGAACTTGCTATGCACACTTTGCAGATATCTGACATGGAGAGAACTCCAACAGACCTCCCCTCTCACACACTCAAATGTTCTGGTTAGGAATTTTTATGACACCTATTTCCTAAAAAGCCGACAGCAGCCTCATGTAAACAGTGATTCTTTTCTTGTATTATCGATTCACTGTTTACTGTTGGGGTCTCTGCTACATGTTTGCTCTCTGTCATATCCCTAGCTAACGAGAATTTGAGGGTTGCTATGAGATATAGTAAGTCGAGTTTTACAAAAGTCGCACAATAAATACTTTTTCAACATTTTGAGAGGCAATTGTGTGACTTTTGTAAAACTTGACTTACTATATCTAATAGCAACCCATAAATGCTCGTTAGCTAGGGATATGAGAGCAAACATACAGCAGAGCAGAGACCGCAACAGTAAACAATAAATCAATAATACAAGAAAAGATTCACTGTTTACAGGAGGCTGCTGTTGGCAGTAGGTGTCATAAAAATACCTGACCGGAACATTTGTGTGTGAGAGGGGAGGTCTGTTGGACTTAGAGTGCTCTCCGTGTCAGATATCTGTGCAGTGTGCACAGCAAGTCCTGATGTGGTGCAGCTTGTGTAAAACCCAGAGCCAGACTCCCTTGAACATGCAGCTGTAGTTAGGGAGACAAAACTATTCTGGAACTCCAGACAAATACTGGGGAGAGAGAGGAAGCACCAAGGTCAGCAGAGTCTTGGCTATACAGAAGAGAGGTGGAATAACCACCTTCCTGTGGCCTTCCCCTGATTTATGGAATGTTGACCACTACTGTACAGCTCAGTTGTCTGCACAGTGCTACTTCTGCATCAAGTGTAAATATGCTTGTTGACACTTATGGGGTCTAACAAAATGAATATGCCCCCTGGGTATTATCGTACCCAGGAATTCCACTCTGGTACTGGGAATAAGAGAACTCTTTTCTAAGTTTATCTTCCATCCATGAGATCGAAGAAGAGTAAGAGGGCTTTCGAATGGTCTTCTGCCAGATGTCAGGATTGTGCCTGGACCAGAATATCATCTAAATATTGCGCCACTCTGGTTCTGGCCACTACAAGCAGAGCCCCTAGAACTTTCATAAAATCTCTTGGAGCAGTAGCTAGACAAAACGGAAGTGCATTAAACTGGAAGTGCTAGTCCAGGAATGCAAATCTTAGGAACTTGAAGTGTTCCTTGTGTATAGGGACGTGAAGGTAGGCATCCTTCAGGTCTATAGTGGTCATGAATTGTCCTTCCTGGACTAAAGAAAGAATGGACCTTATTGTCTCTATCTTGAACGAGTGGACAGAAAGGAATTTGTTTAAACACTTTAGGTCCAGAATTGGATGAAAAGTACCCTCCTTCTGTGGGACCACAAACAGGTTTGAGTAGTATCCCAGACCTCTCTCTGCTGGAGGTACCGGTACAATGACCCCCAGGGCAGAGAGATCCCTCACACACCCTAGAAAAACCTCTCTCTTTTCTGGCCTTGAAGACAGGTTTGATAAGAGGAATCTGCCCTTGGGAGGATGAGACTTGAAAACTATCCTGTAACCCTGAGCGATGACCTCCAGTACCCACGGTTCTTGCACGTCCCCAAACCAAGCTTCTGAAAAGAGTGACAGTCTGCCCCCTACCAGATCCAAAGCCGACTTTGACTCGATGGGCTTCTTATTCAAAGTTCACTTGGACTGCTCCGGTTTTGCAGAGGGCTGCTGATGTTGGGATTTGTCCAAATGAAAGGAACGAAAATTTGGACCTTGTCCCTTAGGTTTGTTCTTGCATCACAAATAAAAGAATTAGCTACACTTAAGGCCTTAATTCTTTCCTGGATCGTGTCGAGGGGTCCCTCCACCTCGATAAACTCAGCAACGGAGTTGCACCAGTAGGTAGCCGCTCCCGCAACTGCAGAAACAGCCGCTGCCGGTTGAAACAAATATCCCGTATGCTGAAACATCTTTCTTAATAGAGTTTCCAGCTTCTTATCCATGGGCTCCTTAAACGACTAACTATCCTCAAGAAGGATAGTAGTGCGCTGAGCAAGCATGGAGATAGCACCGTCTACTTTAGGGGTGGAAACTCACAACTCCAACTGAGAGTCCGGAACCGGGAACAATTTCTTAAAGGAAGAAGAAGGGGAAAAAGAAGAACCAAGTCTTTCCAATTCATTCTTAATAATGTTCATGATCTTTACGGGAATGGTACAACCCTGTCCTCGTAGACCTTATCTAATTTAGGAATACAAGGTTCCTCAGGTAATTTAGGTTCTGGAACCTCTAAAGTAGCCAAAACTTCCTTTAGCAGAAAGCGTAAGTGTTCAATACTAAATCTCAAGTCTGGTTCCTCCGCAGCTGGAGGCTCAGAGGCAGCAGATTCTGACCCAGAAACAGCATCCTCTGAAGTATCAGAGGCGTCTTCATCATCGGATAATCTTGTATCAGATAAATCCAATAATCTAGTAGATGATCCCTGGGAAGGATAGCAATATTTAACCTTTCGCTTGCGCTTAGCAGGGCGAGGTAAAGCACTAAAGGCCGCAGACACTGCCGTCTGTAACTGTTCAGTAAAGTATGGCGGTAAAAGGGCCCCTGCAGATGGAGGAATAGGAGTGCTACGGGAAGCTGCATGTGTATTAGGAGATGACTTTAGGGTGCACACCTCACTGGACAGAGAATCCTCAGAGGTAGAAGGCTCAGTAGTACTAAACATATTAGCTTTTACTGTATCAAGGTATGTGGAACATAATTGAGCAGGCGGGTATACCGTGGCCTCATCACAATATAGACAGGCATTAGATATAGGTAAAGAGGGAGTACCTTCTAACGTATCAGAGTAATCCATAGCTTGCGCTTATAAATAGGACTATAGACAAAGATAAATGGCACCTTTTTACCCCCAATGGCTGGGGCACTCACCACCTCCTATGACCCAGGCCCAAGAGAGAAACCGTTTAGTCTCAAGACAACCGCTTGGTCAGGAAGAAGAGAATCAATCTGACCACACCCGGTCACGTGGTGCGCCATGCAGGACCGCCCCTGCACCACTAAAAATGAAAGTAAAACCTGTATGTTCCAACAAACCTGTATGTTCCAACATCTTCCTGAGCCTCATCTCAAACATGTCACAGCATAAACACAATATTTAAAATATGCAATTAATCCCCCCTGTTCAATAATCCCCTTCAGGAGACATTAACCCTTGATTCCATTCATATAAAAGCAGTCACACTGTGACCCTGTCTTCTTGCGTTATAAAATGTGTATAAAGAAATGAAACAATCTTACCGGAATCTATGCCGTAGAACAGAAACACAGCCTCTTAAGTTTGACAGTCTTTTAGCATCGCTCCTCACATGGACTTGAGTAATAGAAGCAGGCAGTGAAACTCGTCAATACTGATTGATAGGAGCTGTTAATACGAGTCTGGATGGGTTTGCAGTAAGACTCTCCCTGCATCTCCAGACTCTTATATTCATCAATGCTCTCACTGAGAGGCTGACAAGTCTACTTAAAACTCCAGTCCCATTCCGAAGGGCACTACCCTCCATAAGGAACTACTCCGTATCTTCTGACACTTCTCTGCCAACCTCCTGTGATGAAAGGCAAAGAATGACTGGGGGATGAGGGAAGTGGGGGAGGTATTTAAGCCTTTGGCTGGGGTGTCTTTGCCTACTCCTGGTGGCCAGGTTCAGTATTTCCCACAAGTAAGGAATGAAGCCGTGGACTCTCCTCATATTAAGAAGGAAACAGCCTTATCCGCATGAAATATTAAATAAGGTGGGTCACACTAAAGGGCAGATAACTCTACGAGCAGAAGAGATCGCTAACAAAAATAAAACTTTCCAACACAAAAGTTTAATATCAAGAGACTATATATGCTTAAACGGAGCCAGTTGAAGAACTCTATGAACAAGATTAAGGCTCCATGGAGTAACAACTGGTTTGAAAACAGGTCTAATCCTAGCAATAACCTGAACAAAAGACTGAACATCTGGCAACTGAGCCAACGTTTTATGTAATAAAACAGAAAGGGCAGAAATCAGAACCTTTAGAGAACTAGCCGACAGGCCCTTCTCTAAACCTTCCTGAAGAAATTGAAGGATCAGCACGATCTTCCACTTCTGCCAAGGAAATTCCCGGTCCGCACACCAGGACAGATAAGTTCTCAAGACATTTTGGTAAATGCGCTTGGTTACAGGTTTTCTTGCCTGCAACAAGGTATCAATCACTGTCTCAGAGAATCTTGTCTTAGACAGTACTAAAAGTTTAAACTCCATGCATTCAGCCTTAGCGAGTCTAGATTTTAATAGAAAAAAGGACCTTACTGAAGAAGATCCGACCTCTGAGGTAATCTCCATGGAGGAGCAGATGACATTCTCACTAGATATGCAAACCAAGTCCTGCGTGGCCACGTTGGACCAACCTGGATCCCAGAAATTCCATTGTGTTTGATCCAAGCTATAGCTTGGGGAAGAAGAACAACTGGAGGGAAAATATATACTAGATTTAAGTGCCACAGAACTGCTAAGGCATCCACTAACTCTGCCAGAGGATCCCTCAACCTCGATCCGTACCTTTGCAGCTTGGTATTGAGGCGGGAAGCCATCAAATCTATTTTTGGATAGATCCACCTGCGGGTGATCTTGCAAAACATCTCCTGGTTTAGAGACCATTCCCTGGAGTGCAGCATTTGTCTGCTTAGAAAATCTGCTTACCAATTTTCCACGCCTGGAATGTGGATAACTAAAATCTGGCATTGATATGTCTCTGCCCACAAAGGGATATGAGAGACCTCCCAGTTCAAGAACTGCGAGTTTTGCCCGGGTGGTTGACATAGGCCACCGTAGTGATGTTGTACAATTGGAATTGAATAAAACACAACTGGGGCCATGACTGTAGGGTGATAAAAATGGCCCTTAGTTCCAGAATGTTAATTGGAACTTTCCCTTCCTCTGGGCGCCAGGTTCCTTGAGCTCTCAGATGACCCCATACAGTGCCCCAGCCTATCAAACTCACATCTGTTGTTAAGATCTCCCAGTATGGGCGTAATAATCAATTTCCCTGGAGCACAGGTTCCTGAGACAGCCACCAGGAGAGAGACCCTCTTGTCACAGGATCCAGACAGATAACCTGGAACAGGTCTGAGTGGTTTCCATTCCACTGACCAAGCATACACAACTGTAGAGGTCTCAAATCAAATCGAGCAAATGGAATAGCATCCAAATATGCCACCATAAGGCTTACTATCTCCATACATTGAGCCGCCGAGAGGCGAGTAGTAGATTGAGGAAGATGACAGGCAGCCTGAAGCTTCGCCCGTCGTTGTTCTGTGAGAAAAATCTTTATGTTGACAGAGTATATAATGTTCTCTAGGAAGCTCACTCTTGTATTTGGAATGAGAGAGCTCCTTTCCAGATTCCCCTTCAAGCCATAGGTCTGAAGGTACCAAAGTAGTTTCTCCATGTGAGAGCTTACTAAATGTAAAGATGGAGCTTTAAACAATATAGTGTCCAAATAAGGATCTGCAGCAATCCCCTATAGTCTTAATAGTGCAAGAAGAGCTCCCAGGACCTTTTTAAAGATTCTTAGAGCTGCAACTAAACCAAATGGAAGAGCTATGAGCTGATAGTGATTTTCCAAGAAGGCACACCAAAGTGGTCATGAACTGTCCCTCCTGTACAAGAGGGAGGATAGGCCTGATAGCTTCCATCTTAAAAGAAGGGACCTTCAGAAATTTATTTAGACACTTCAGGTCTAGAATAGGACAAATAGTTCCCTCCTTCTTGGGGACGATAAATAGAATTGAGTAGAATCCCTTTCCCCGTCTAAATTGGGAACTGGAACAATAAATCCCATTGATACCAGATCTTCCATGCATTTTAGGAACACCCTTATTTTCTCTTGGCTTCCCGATACCCTGGAGAGGAGGAACCTTCTCCTTAGAGGGCAAGACCAAAAACCTATTCTGTATCCCTGAGATATAATGTCCAGAGCACAGGGGTCCTGAACATTCTGGGCCCACACTTCTTGAAACAGAAATCTGCCCCCAACTTGAACCAAGCCCAGGTTGGGGGCCAACCCTTCATTCAGATTTGTTGTCAGAGTTAGACTTCTTGGGCTGCTTGTTCTTTCCCCAAGACTGGTAAGGGGTTTCCAGGTACTCCTAGTGATCTGGTTTGGTGGAGGCAGAATTCATCTGAACCCTATTATGCCTAAAGGAGCAAAAATTCCCAGAGGAACGTCCTTTAGTTTTAGCCTTCTTGTCCTGAGGAAGTAAGGCTCCCTTGCCCCGAGTAATGGTAGAAATAATAGAGTCAAAACCTGGCCAAAATAAGGTCTTACCCTTAAGGCCAAAGAAAGGAGCCTGGACTTTAAAACCATGTCTGCTGACCAGGACTTTAACCAGAGAGCTCATCTAACGAGCACAGCAAAACCAGAAGACTTAGCATTAAGACAAATGATCTCCATAACTGCATCAGAAATTAAAGAATTGTCCATGTTTAAGGTTCAAATCTGGTCTTGAATATCTTCCAAAAAAGACTCAACGGAATAAAATTTGGATAGAGATTCACACCAGAAAGTAGCCGCTCCCACCACCGCCACAATACCTTGAGCAGGTTAGAAAAGCAGACCCATCTGAATGAACATCCTTCTTAGATATTCCTCCAACTTTCTGTCTATGGGATACTTAAAGGAAGTATTATCCTCTAGGGGGATAGTGAAATGATTAGCTACAGTGGAAATGGCACCATACACCTTGGGTACCATACTCCACACTTTCAAATGAGAATCCGGAACTGGAAACATTTTCTTCCCATTCTTTAGATATAGTGTCTGCCATTAGACAAGGGACTGGAAACGCTTCATGGGTCTTAAACTTAGGTTAAAGACCCATATCCAGTTTATGAACCCATTTTTCCTCAGAAGGTTTAGTTTCAGGGACGTCCAAAGTGGACAAAACCTCTTTAAGTAAATATCTTAAATGTTCAAGCTTGAACCTAAAGGTGACATCCTCTGTCTCTAGAACCTTTTTTTTACTAGATGAGCTAGAGGATGAAAGTTAAAGTTATGAGAGCTACTGGTCCCAACCTCAGAGGCGTCATGTTTTTTCCCTCTTCCTCATACCTGCAATGGGCAAAGCGGTCAGGGCAGCAGTAACTGCAGATAGTAATTACGCTGCAAATTTAATAGGAAGGACAATAACCCCTGAGGATGTATGGGGAACAGTGTAGCAGGGCACTGCATGTGAGGGGCCTGAGGAAGGATACTGAGTTTGAAGTACAGGCATATCAGGGTTAACTGAATCTTGCAAGGTCACAGCTGTTAATTAGTTGACCTGGGCTACAGGGGATAATGCAGGCGTCTTGGTATTAGGCTCACTAGAGTGAGACTACAGTATAGAATGAAGGCATAAACCCCATAATTGAGATGGAGGTCAACCGGTGGACAATCTGCACAGCATACATTTGTTAGCTTCCAGCAAAACAAGAGGGCTCACCTCCTCTTGAGTAAAGCTAGATAAAGAGTCCTCCATCATGTCAGGCAATAGCCCCTTATAGGAAATCTGAGACAAACTCCTGAAACACAACCCCAATTAATACTTATATTTAGGGTGACTCACCACCTCCCTTCAAGTAGCCACGGTGATGTCAATCCACTGCTGGATATGTACACAATGTGCAACAAAGTAGTCAGAGTGGAGCGAAAGCATGCCAACTGATGTGCAACATCATCATAGCTCCCACTCTGCATAAGCACTCCCCCAGCCTGAGAGCTTCATGTAGATTGAGCAAAAATGTCAGGCACCGCCTATAACAGCGTGCCCAATCAGCTGCGATAACGGTCCGGTCCCGCATAGCAGACAGAGCTCTCTATGCTAAGGGACCCTTTTTTAATGTAGCACATATAACCATCATGTGGCGTTTATCATTGTCCATAAATTTTGAAGGGGCTGAGAAAAGTGTACAAAACACCCCCTCCACTCCTACCAGAAGTGTGTTACTAAAAATTTCATTTTCTTCCTGTCCACCCCCACAAGAGGCTATTTGGCATAAATGTCCCCTTCCCTGTGTCAGTGTCATGGCCCCATGATAAAGGCAACAAGCCATTAGAAAGGATCAGGGTTTTTTAGGGACTTACCAGTCAGAGGTCTTCATATAGCCTGATCTTTAGAAAAATCTCACCTCCAGAAAACAACCTTAGGTGTCTGAGTCTAAAAACTATAAGGGCATTCTAAGGTCTTCTGATCTCAAATGATGCCGAAGAACCTGCTAATGTAACTTTAGGATGATTTTTGGACATTTTGCGTATACCTGGAGGAGGCATAGCCACCACAACTACAGAGTACACAAATCTGTACATCCTGTAGCAAAATCTGAAGCACTCCCTTGTATTTAGGAAACAGAGGGAAGACATATTCCTTTAGGGGCAAAAGTAGAATTCGACTGTTAGAATGCCTGATGTGATCCATTTAGGTATTGCAAAGCTAAATTAGTAACAATCCTGGAAAAAAAAAAATTGTTATCAGTGCATCTACCCTCTAATGGATAATGTAAGATAGTGGGGACAAATTTCAGTATGCTCCATGAAAGAATACACAAATGGATAAATAAAATAAATGAAGATAGACAACAATTTTGTCTATTTTTTACTGTATCTACATGTAAAAGAAGTAAATAAATTGTACAGAAACAATGTAACTGGGACCTTGTAATATAAATCTGAGACATATGAGACAGACAACCTTGTGCAATAAGTATTAATGGGTAAACCTCCTTGTGTAATAATAGTAAATAATAATAATGCACTGCATAAAAATCTAGCGTGGCAAAATAATTAATAAAAATATATTAACCTTCAGTAATAAGGCATTTGAAAAATGGTAATTTCACTCAGAAACAAAGGAGCAGCTGAGGATTTTCAGAATAGGGAAATAGCCCAGTTACTAACTGTAACTTCAGTTCCGAGTGCACAAAAAAACATACATGAAAAATACTCAGAGACTCCCCTTCACATTGCCAAACAGTTAAATCAATTTTTTTTTTTAATTTTTTTTTTTCAAAACTGCTTTATTAGACAATAAATCCAATTGCAACTTGGAAATGACAATAACAACAACAACAAAAAAGAAGAGGAATATCTGCTATAACACAGATTCCAAGTGCAAGCTATGATAGCATGCTGTTGTTTTTTACAAATATGTGAATACAAGAAATAAAAAAGAACTAAACAGATTAAACAGAATAATTCAACTGTGCTCACTTATAAAAGCATCCTTGAAAAGAAAAACAAAAAATTAAAACACTCCATTTTAGGTGTGAGCACTACCAATAAGGAACCCTAATGCATCACAGAGTCTCAGGTATGTTGTTTGGTCGCGTTATTATGTAAGTCTCCCAAGTAGCCCTCATCTGGGTATATGTATCTAGTCTATTATTTTTCATGAAAGCATACTCTTCTAAATCCAGAATGTGATTTAATTGATATTGCCACTGGACTAACGTAGGAACTTGCCTTCTCTTCCACCCCCTTGCCACTAGTATTTTAAAACTGTTGCTTGCTACGTATAGTAGACTCCGTTTATAACCGCTGATTTTGCCATAGGTAATGTTAAATAACCAAATTGTCGGGTCGACTGGTAACTCTATTTCTAACATGATTGAGGTTTCTTTTGCTATTTTCTCCCACATATTTTGAAGAGGAGGACATGTCCACCATATGTGAGACATGTTTCCTGGTGTACCCTCGCACCTCCAACATCTCTCATTACTGGATGGGAATATTTTATGGATCCGCGAGGGCATGAGGTACCACCTCTGTATTATCTTCAGATTTAGTTCTACTATCCTGCTAGAGGCGGAGGTCTTCGTTATTGAGGCAAACATACGTGATCTATTTGTGTGTGATAATTAAATATTAAGTTCCCTTTCCCAACTGTCTATATAGTGTGGTGTGGTCGAGGTCCGTTGTAAAATAGAGTATGTGAGTGAAAGAGTCCTCTTAGTCGGGGTAGGAGATTTACACACGGTTTCAAATGGGGTTAGAGGGCGTGGGAGATTCCTTCTGTCTTTGTGTTTAAAAATGTATGATTGACATTGTCTTAGTAGAAACCAGTTGTTAAAAATAATAAGTCCGTCCTCAGTCAGTTCTCTGGTGGACTTCAAATTCTGTTCGCACCCCAAATGGAACATCATTACAGCTCTTTGATTATTTGTGAGTTGGGGGTCCCTCAGCATACTAGCTCCCGGTGCAAAATCCACATTGTCAGTAAAGGGGGTCAAGGGCGAAAACCTTGAGGAGACATGTGGGTACTCTATGATGATTCTATCCCAAGTCTTAATTGTTTCCGATATTATGGCATTTTGGACTATACTGGTCGGTAACAATGCCCGCCTCTGCCAAGTCCCCAGGTGTGTCTGTTCAGAAATGTCGTGAAATCAATTTTTTAATTGTGTATATAACAAAGGGTATCAGATGAATAGTAAATAGCAGCTATTATCGCATAATAAAGCTTCCATAATGACTAGACTAGGTATGAAAAGTCTGAGTGATAAAGGTGGAATTAGTCTATTACATGTGTTTTTCCCCTGGCTATGATGAATTGGAGTAGCTACTACTAGCCTGTGGGCTATGTGAGTGCAAGCAATGGCTGTACTTACCTTAGATGCACCCACTTTACCGTGCATACTGGCTGCAGAAAAGACTGCTTCCAGTAGAAAGACCATCAAGGGACTGGGAACATCACAGCAGAGGATATGTGTGTGGAGTATATAAAAAAACCAACAGGAGAAGGCTAAGGGACCAGCCGCTGCAATACCTGTGGCAGGCTTCTGACTCAGGCTCTGATATTTAAAATCTCTCTGCTCAGGTGATATATTCTTAAATGATTCTCCAGCACTGTGAGATCCCTAGAGAAATTTTCAAAAGGCAGACTTTGTTAAACTTCTCCAAGGGGCATTCCCTGTATTTGAAGGAGAGACAAGCCCAGTGCAATATAGAACTACATGACACGAGAGTTCTGCTGCATTCACACTTTGTGTTTTCTATTTTATATAATTTTACACTTCAGATTACATTTTATTACATTTTAACTTTGCACATTCTATTTTGTATTTTTATTTTGTAAACAGTAGTGTATTTAGGATTGTGATTTTACAAATTCTTATTATGCCTTCACAGTTTCTGTGTAACTTTAACAAATTAGCCTCAAACTTTGTATATTTATGTGTATCATTTAAAAATTAGATTGTACTATGCATGTCTTTTATTTAAATTAAAACTGAAAAACTGTCAGCTTCATTTTCCCAGAGAGTGTCAACACTTTCTATGGGCCAGATAATCGAACATTCTCTAGACCCAGAGAGATGAGAGATGCCTTCCATAGAAAGTAATTAAGCTCTTTGGGATACAAAACATTTACATGGGAGAGAGAAGGTAACCGGAGAACCCCTGAGCTGATATAAAGGCTCCGTTTGTATCAATTACAAATTAAACTGAAATGTTTTCACTACATTTTAACTTGCTTTTGTCTATATTTTAGTATATATTACTTTTCTGTTAGTTAAAATAAGTTTATTCTGAATTTTTAGCAAACGTTACCTGCATGCAGCCGGCGAGACAAATTACACTGAAACTTTAAAAACATAATCAGAATTTGTAAAATCAGTGTAAGAGCTAAATCTAAATGTATTAAAATATAAATTGGAAAATAAATAGTAAATATAAATTGGAAAGTAAATAGTAAATAAATTCTATAATACTGAAAGACCAAATCTAAAGTGTAAATTAATCTAAAATACCCCAAATTGTAAGTATAACAAAATTATCATATCACGCAGTGCTGTTTTGCACTGGGCTTGTCTCTCCTTCATATATGGAAATGAGAGAGATTTTGCAGTGCTGGATAGTTTTGCCCTTTTTCTTTTGAATATTCAGTAAGTTCAGCCCCTGTGAAGTCTGAACTGTAATTTCTCTCCAACCTGGATAGCCTTTGAATATCAGGGCCTCACTGGGTGTAATTGTGTTACTGCCCAATACTCTAATCTGCCCTGTCTTTCAGCAGCAGTTATTTGAGGGGAAAAAAGGCCTGCAATCAACCTGAATGCCACTCTCAATGAAGATTCTGGAGCACCTGAATTATTCACATTCCTCCTGTGGAGGCAAAGAAAAGACTAAAATATCAGAGAGGTGGGAGGGAATAATTTGTTTTAGAGCTTTGCCTCATACTAGTGGACAGGAATTAAATTCCAGGAGTAATGACTCTTGGACTCTCACCACTTATGTAAGTAATAGTTGCTTACAATTCTGTCAAAAAACAGGTAAAAATCAACCCCTCTTGCTATAGTTCTTTATCATTTCAATAAATCACTAGCAAAATAAATAATGTATAGGTATGTTTGTATGTTTGTGTGAGACTAACAGAAAAACAGAGTGTTAGAGGCAAACTTGCAAGCAGACAATGACAGGCAAGCACTAATAGAAATGTGCAGACAGCACAGAAAAATGCATATGATTGCAATACATGCACAAGCACATGTATAGTGAAAAGCACCACAAAAAACACTAATAATCTGCAGCCTAAAAATATACAGTATATCTGAATAATGAATTTAGAAAAAAAACTTTAAGCACAAAACTCAGAAAAATACAGTTTATTATATTATATATGTAAAGCAGAAGGTTACAAGTCAAAGAGTTGAAAATAATTTCCAGCCTTTATGCATATATATATATATATATATATATATATACAGGTGACCCTCGTTTTACAACGGTTCAATTTACACCGTTTCAGAATAACAACCTTTTTTTCCAGTCATGTGACTGCTATTGAAAAGCATTGAGAAGCAGTGCATTTATTAAAATAGCCAGTAGGTGGAGCTGTCCGCTTGTGTTGCAGCAAACTCAAGCAAGCTGAAATTAATCAGTTTAACCAGACCTGAGCTATCGAGCAGATTTCAAAGGAACAAGATCTTCCTGTCTATAAATCAGTCCAGATTAGAATGCATAGAAAGAACTGTTTGCAGAAAAATGCACGTAAAGTCTGTGTTGTGTGATTATTTTATTAGGTTTATAATGCTGTTTAGCAAATGTTTTTGTTCATTTAACTTAGTTTAATTATATATTCTGTGTTGTGTGATTATTTTATTAGGTTTATAATGCTGTTTAGCATTTAAAGTCTTCATTTCAAAGCTTTAAAAATAATGTATTAGGTGGAAATCTTTGCGGTCACTAGTAGTGACTAACAGAATGATCTGTATCGTTGGAGATCAAAGTAAAACTTGGCAATCTCTCTGTGCAACTTAGTAGAGCTGATTAGAAACAAATGCAGGTTGTAGCAACGTCCAGCTGCAATGTTACAGGAGGTAATCAGCAAAGGAAGTCTTGTAGTAGTTTTCTTTCCTTTCTTGGCAATTATAACAGCAATCAAAATAAAAACATAAAGTGCAGAGTGACAACAGTGTCAAGGTCAACGCGTTTCGCCCTTAGGCTTTATCAAGACATGATAAAGATTGCCAAGTTTTGCTTTGATCTCCAACGATACAGATCATTCTGTTAGTCACTACTAGTGACCGCAAAGATTTCCTCTAAGTCACCACTGTTAGTGACCGCAAAGACCACTTTTAAGTCACAATCGGTGACCGCAAAGATATAACCGCAAGTTAATACATGCAAGTCACAATCTGTGACCGCAAAGACCTTGCTGTATAACATCACTGATGTCCGGTAAAGATTCTACTCCTAGTCACCACTTGTGACCGCAAAGACCCCACCACTAGTCACCTCCATGACCGCAAAGACCTCATTACAGTCACTACAAGTGACCGCCAAGTCCACTATGCTAACACAGAAAGTGAGATACACATAGCCTAATGGTTAAGATCTCCCTCTCTAACCCCAAAGGTCACAAGTTCAATTCCCACCACATTCCTTTGTTGGTTCAAGAAAGACAACTACTACAAGACTTCCTTTGCTGATTACCTCCTGCAACATTGCAGCTGGACGTTGCTACAACCTGCATTTGTTTCTAATCAGCTCTACTAAGTTGCACAGAGAGATTGCCAAGTTTTACTTTGATCTCCAACGATACAGATCATTCTGTTAGTCACTTCTAGTGACCGCAAAGATTTCCTCTAAGTCACCACTGTTAGTGACCGCAAAGACCACTTTTAAGTCACAATCTGTGACCGCAAAGATATAACCGCAAGTTAATACATGCAAGTCACAATCTGTGACCGCAAAGATATAACCGCAAGTTAATACATGCAAGTCACAATCTGTGACTGCAAAGACCTTGCTGTATAACATCACTGATGTCCAGTAAAGATTCTACTCCTAGTCACCACTTGTGACCGCAAAGACCCCACTACTAGTCACCTCCGTGACCGCAAAGACCTCATTACAGTCACTACAAGTGACCGCCAAGTCCACACTGCGAGGATTGCATTATAGTCACTGCACGTGACCACAAAGTTTAACATCCAAGTCACTGAATGTGACTGCAAAGACCACACTAAAAGAGAAATCAGGTGTGCCAAAAGACCAGCGTAAGTTGCAATCTCCCCCAAGACTCCCTAATTACACACGGAATAGGGGAATACACCTTCTGATACACATACAGATTAAAGTTAAAAAAATTGCAACATAATAAGCGCTTGACAGAATATCAAGGATCACTGGTTACATTACAACTATATTGAAACAGCTACGATCACAAGTGTGACGTAGGAAAAGTCACATGACATATTTTTAAATACCAGTCTCTCACTAACGGACCGGTAACACACACCCGCCACAATAGCGGGGAGGTCATCTCGTTTGGATCTTTAAGTTTTTTTAATCCAATTTCTGGACATTATCATTTGTTACACTATATAACAGGTACCTGATTATCAAATAGCGGAAATATATACTACAGTTATTCAATTGTTTTCTCTGATGAAATCGATGTTATAAGGGAGAAGTCCCTTTTTATTTTATGTATGTATTTTTATTTGCCAGGTAAAAGAGCTGTTATCTTTGGGGCACTGCCCGGCAAAAGGCCCTTTTAAGAGCTATTGGCAGTTTAGTTTAGGCTAGGGGTTTAATTATTTTGGGGGGCTTTTTTATTTTGATAGGGCTATTAGATTAGGAGTAATTATTTTAAATATTTGATCATTTCTTATTTATTTTGTGTAATTTAGTGGGGGGGTTTTGTTTGTTATTTAGTTAATTGTATTTGATTAATGTAATTTATTTAATTTTAGTGTAATGTTAGGTTTTACTGTGACAGGTTAGGTTTTATTTTACAGGTAAATTTTTATTTATTTAACTAGGTAGTAGGAAATAGTTAAAAACTATTTAATAACTAATCTACCTAGTTAAAATAAATACAAACTTACCTGTGAAATAAAAATAAAACATAAGCTTGATACAATATAACTATTAGTTTTATTTTACAGGTAAGTATGTATTTAGTTTTAAATAGGAATATTTTAGGTATTAATTGTAATTTTTATTTGGAATTATTTTAATTATGTTAAAGTTAGTGGGTGTTAGGGTTACGTTAGGGTTAGACTTAGGGTTAGGTTTAGGGGTTAATAACTTTAGTATAGTGGCGGCGACATTGGGGTAGCAGATTAGGGGTTAATAAGTGTAGTTAGGTTGCGGCGACATTGGGGGCAGCAGATTAGGCGTTAATAAGTGTAGTTAGGTTGTGGTGACATTGGGGGCAGCAGATTAGGGGTTAATAAGTGTAGTTAGGTGGTGGCAACATTGGGGGAAGCAGATTAGGGGTCAATAAGTGTAGTTAGGTGGCGGTGATTTTTCTCAGGCCCAAAGGCCGCCATTTATATACACAGATATCTGGGGTGAAATATGAGCATAGCCTTTATTCAGATACTAGAAAAGAGTACATAATTTTACCCCACGCCAGTCCGGTCATCCGTGTCGGTATTGGTATTATAACAGGAGCGATAGGCCCTGTCCCCAGATGGATCGCAACACCTGATATGCATGACCAGCCAGGATGTAGCTCCTACCCATGGATACCAGAAAGCAGACAATAAGCATTGAACCCATCGATCTTCTTCTGAGCCACAAAGCACCAAGACAGTTCTCGTGCCATTCAAAGGAAGGTAACTTGACACCGATAGCATAATCCCAGTGCATAAGTTCTCCGATGACAGCACCTCAGTATGCACACTTCTTCGGACCCCTCTCCAGAGAGTCTGCCGCATCTCCCCGGCTAGAGATCAAGGTAGGTGTTAAGCTCTCACAGGCACTTAACTGCTCGCGGACCTGCACTTTCACAGCAGCGAGGAGGCTTGTGTCGGTTTGCGCATAGCTGCTCACAAGTTTCCAGTTCAGTATGGGTGCGTTCCATGCAGGACAAGAGGCGATCAAATCTGGCGCACATTGTGCATCCATATTCGGTCAACAGATTTTGCATGGCCGTAGGTATGTCCACCATGTTCAAAGATTGCAGTGATAATAAGAAGGAGAGGAGAATTTACTTTATTCTCCTATTACCCGGTTGCCCAGAGGGGGTGCTAAGGTTTTCCTCCACGGGGACCACCTAAAACCTCAATGATCCAGTCTGCGAGGCTCCCCAGCAAACAATATTAGTATTGCCCAGTCCAGCAAAATTAGTTATCTTGCACACAATGAAATCCTGTGCTGGATGGCATCTGTAAAGTTAGATATCTTGGCGGAAAGTATATCCTTTAGATTGAGCTCCCAGATTAGCAGCCATAGCCAGGCTTTTGATAGCTTAACCTCGGAGCACTTTACACAAGCGTCTGCTCAGCAGAGCAGTTAGATCCGTGCCCCCTTAGATCCGTCCCCCCTTAGGTTTTTTTTATTTCACAGGTAAGTTTTTATTTATTTTAAGGTGGTTATATTGTAACTTTAATTGAAAGTTAGGGGATGTTAGGTGTAGGGGTTAATAGTTTAATTTAGTGTGTCGCGATGTGGGGGGCCGGCGGTTTAGAGGTTAATAGGTTTATTTTAGTAGTTGCGATGTGGGCGGTCGGCGGTTTAGGGGTTAATAGGTTTCTTAAAGTATTTGCGATGTGGGGGGTCAGTGGTTTAGAGGTTGATAGGTTTACTATAGTATTTGCGATGTGGGGGGATGGCGGGTTAATCTGTTTATTTTATTAGTAGCGATGTGGGGTGCCGGCGGATTAGGGGTTCATAGATTTTTTTTAGTAGTAGCGATGTTGGTTTGACCTCATCAATTTTTGGTGAGGTCTGGCAATCCCACTAGTAGCTAAGCTTCCCCTTTATCCCTTGTTTATAAGCTCCCTTTGGGGGTCTTTTACCCCAAGGGAAAGAAATTTGATGATTTAATAGATATAAATACATTGGTAGTCTCAACTACCTCTACTTACCTTCCAAGTCCTCTTGGTATATACATTGTTTATATAAGTAGGTTTCAAGTTCACCTACCCCTTATTTATCTCTCTATTCTATTTAATATCCCCAGCATGTAGCAATGCCCATAATACATATCATACAATTCACTATTTTGACATGTACATGTAGTATGCTTCACATGTCCCTTTCTCGCTGTTCATCCTCTTAGGTTCTCCCCTCAACATGGCATGCTAACCTTTCCACTTTTCTTTACCGTACAGATAGCGAGGTGTGAGAAAGTTCGCCTCCCCCTACTTATATGGGCACATTTCATTAGACTCTCCCCCTCAACTTAAGATGGAATGGGTGTGGGATGAGAGTGGACATAGGTTTACCTGGTGCCCCTTAGTTTGCGGGTTAATATTCACAGCTTTTTGGGAGGTAGGTTACCTTTTGAAAGCATGCATAGTGCCTTCTCAATATTAGTTCAGCCTGACACTTTGCACATGTCATGTCAGTGTTTTCCTTATTACAGTTGCATGGGGTAGTATCGTAGACACTATACTTTACATTAATTGATTTAGGCACTAGGAACTAGAGAGCTTATGTATGTATTTAGTGAAATCATCTGAGCGAGCGCAATGTTCATTTTGTGATCCCATTGGACCAGATGGAGAAGGGGTATGTACCCGCCGTCCAATGGGAGGTTGAGCTGTCATTTTTAACTTGCACATTTTCTAGTTTTAGTTAAGGCTAGGAGTAAGGTGACAAGTCGAAACGCGTCAGCCTGTTATCCAGATAGCTCAGGAACCCTCTGTATTTTACCCCGGGGTTATGATCCCCTCCACATTGTGTGCTGTTTTACATTTTGTGCTTTAGCGCATTCATTTTGAATAAATAACTGTGTATCGCATCACCTTTTTGTTCTCCTCTCCTTTTCTGTACATGTATGCACTTGGCCATTGAGTGAGCACAGCTTTGGTGCATCAGCATGACTGCAGGGGCCTTTAACCCACTCATTAGCAGCAAGAGATAGGAGATACAACTACGCCGCCATAGGAGGCGGCGTCTCAAGCACTACCCGGATCAGGAAGCAGTACCTTGCAGTATTGTGACTGCCGAGGACAGAGCGCATCATACACGCCACTCTGGGAGGACATTCCGTGAATTCTGAGGTTCAAGAGGTATGTGCCTGGGTGCAAATTGTGTCCATACATTATAACTTTAAGTTCTTGGGGCAAATGTTTTGAAGTAGTTTCCTCCTTATGTACACCCCATGAGAACAAGGGGAATCTCGACTGGGTTTACACACTACTTGGACTGCTTTGCGAGTTATTTAATTAGAGACTGCACTTTATCACAAGCCTTTTCAGTGCAAATAGAGACTGCACTTTATCACAAGCCTTTTCAGTGCGAAAGAGTGTACACTCTATCTTAGAGACTGGTTCTCATTTTTATTTTATTTTATTTGGTGTCATTCAATGGTTACCCACCTTTGATTCATTCCCTATCCTTTGTTCTTAAAAGCCCAGGGGGAAGCAACAGCCTTAGTAGAATGAGCCGTAATCCTCTCAGGAGGCTGCTGTCCTGCTGTCTCATAAGCTAAGCAGATGACATTCCTCAACCAAAAGGACAATGAAGTAGCAGTAGCCGTCTGACCCTTGTGCTTGCCAGAGCAAAGAATAAACAAGGATGAGGACTGCCTAAAATCCTTAGCAGCTTGAAGGTAACATTTTAAAGCATGAATCACATCCAGATTATGAAGTAAATGTTCCTTAGGAGAGGAAGGTTTAGGGCAAAAGGACGGAACAATTATTTAATGATTAATGTTACGATCTCAGACTACCTTGGGTAGAAAACCTAACTTTCACCTAGATTACGAGTCTTGTGTTAGCCTTAAAAAGCAGCGTTGGGAGGTCCCAACGCTGCTTTTTAACGCCCGCTGGTATTACGAGTCTGGCAGGTACAGGTGTACCGCTCACTTTTATTCGGTGACTCGAGCTTACCGCAAATCCCCTTACGTAAATTACGTATCCTATCTTTTCAATGGGTCTTGCATAACGCCGGTATTACGAGTCTTGGAACAAGTGAGCGGTAGACCCTCTCCTGTCAAGACTCCTACCGCATTTAAAAGTCAGTAGTTAAGAGTTTTATGGGCTAAGGCTGTAACATAAAACTCTTACCTAAAGTGCTACAAAGTACACTAACACCCATAAACTACATATTAACCCCTAAACCGAGGCCCCCCCACATCGCAAACAATATAATAAAATTTTTAACACCTAATCTGCCAAACCGGAGATCGCCGCCACTATAATAAAGGTATTAACCCCTAAACCGGCGTACTCCTGCCTCGCAAACACTAGTTACATTTTATTAACCCCTAATCTGCCGTCTCTAACATCGCCGACACCTACCTACATTTATTAACCCCTAATCTGCCGCCCCCAATGTCGCTGCTACTATATTAAATGTATTAACCCCTAAACCTAAGTCTAACCCTAAGTCTAACCCCCCCTAACTTAAATATAATTTAAATAAAACGAAATAAAATTACTACAATTAAATAAATGATTCCTATTTAAAACTAAATACTTTCCTATAAAATAAACCCTAAGCTAGCTACAATATAACTAATAGTTACATTGTAGCTATCTTAGGATTTATTTTTATTTTACAGGTAAGTTTGTATTTATTTTAACTAAATAACAATAGTTATTAAATAGTTATTAACTATTTAATAACTACCTAGCTAAAATAAATGCAAAAGTACCTGTAAAATAAATCCTAACCTAAATTACAATTACACCTAACACTACACTATAATTAAATTAATTTACTAATTACCTACAATTAAATAAACTAAACTAAAGTACGAAACCCCCCCCCCCCACTAAATTACAGAAAAAAATAAAATAATTACAAGAATTTTAAACTAATTACACCTAATCTAATCCCCCTAATAAAATAAAAAAGCCCCCCAAAATAATAAAAATCCCTACCCTATACTAAATTACAAATAGCTCTTAAAAGGGCCTTTTGCGGGGCATTTCCCCAAAGTAATCAGCTCTTTTACCTGTAAAAAAAAATACAATATCCCCCCCAACATTAAAACCCACCACCCACACACCCAACTCTACTCTAAAACCCACCCAATCCCCCCTTAATAAAACCTAACACTAACCCCCTTGAAGATCACCCTACCGTGATATGTCTTCACCCAGCCGGGCACAAGTGGTCCTCCAGAGGGGCAGAAGTCTTCATCCGATCCGGGCAGAAGAGGACCTCCAGACGGCCAGAAGTCTTCATCCAGGCGGCATCTTCTATCTTCATCCATCCGGAGCGGAGCGGGTCCATCTTGAAGTCAGCCGACGCGGAGCATCCATCCAGACCGACGATTACACGACGAATAACGGTTCCTTTAAATGACAGATTTTTCCTACCTTAATTCTGATTGGCTGATAGGATTCTATCAGCCAATTGGAATTCAAGGGACGCCATCTTGGATGACGTCACTTAAAGGACCAGTCATTCAGTCGTCGACCGGATGAAGAGGATGCCCCGCGTCGGATGTCTTGAAGATATGAAGGATGAAGATAGAAGATGCCGTCTGGATGAAGACTTCTATCGGTCTGGAGGTCCTCTTCTGGCCGGATAGGATGAAGACTTCGGACCCTCTGGAGGACCACTTGTGCCCGGCTGGGTGAAGACGGCTCAAGGTAGGGTGATCTTCAAGGGGGTAGTGTTAGTTTTTTTTAAGGGGGGATTGGGTGGGTTTTAGAGTAGGGTTGGGTGTGTGGGTGGTGGGTTTTAATGTTGGGGGGTATTGTCTTTTTTTTTACAGGCAAAAAAGCTGATTACTTTGGGGCAATGCCCCGCAAAAGGCCCTTTTAAGGGCTATTTTTAATTTAGTATAGGGCAGGGATTTCTTTTATTTTGGGGAGCTTTTTTATTTTATTAGGGGGATTAGATTAGGTGTAATTAGTTTAAAATTCTTGTAATTCTTTTTTTATTTTCTGTAATTTAGTGGGGGGTTTTTCATAATTTAGTTTATTTAATTTAATTATAATTAATTGTAGGTAGTTTAGGTAATTAGTTTAATTTATAGTGTAGTGTTAGGTGTAATTGTAACTTAGGTTAGGGTTTATTTTACAGGTACTTTTGTACTTATTTTAGCTAGGTAGTTATTAAATATATTAACTAATAATAACTATTAAATAACTATTGTACCTAGTTAAAATAAATACAAAGTTGCCTGTAAAATAAAATTAAATCCTAAGCTAGATATAAATGTAACTATTAGTTATATTGTAGCTAGCTTAGGGTTTATTTTATAGGTAAGTATTTAGTTTTAAATAGGAATAATTTATTTAATTGTAGTAAATTTATTTAGATATATTTAAATTATATTTAAGTAAAGGGGGGTGTTAGGGTTAGACAGGTTTAGGGGTTAATACATTTATTATAGTGGCGGCGACGTTGGTGGCGGTAGATTAGGGGTTAATATCTATAATGTAGGTGTCAGCGATGTTGGGGGCAGCACATTAGGGGTTCATAAGTATAATGTAGGTGGCGGCGGTGTCCGGAGCGGCAGATTAGGGGTTAATAATATAATGTAGGTGTCAGCGATAGCGGGGGCGGCAGATTAGGGGTTAATAAGTGTAAGATTAGGGGTGTTTAGACTCGGGTTCATATTAGGGTGTTAGGTGCAGACATAACTTTTATTTCCACATAGGAATCAATGGGGCTGCGTTAGGAGCTGAACGCTGCTTTTTTGCAGGTGTTAGGTATTTTTTCAGCCAACTCAGCCCCATTGTTTCCTATGGGGAAATCGTGCACGAGCAACACTGGTATTGAGGTGAGATGTGGAGCTAAATTTTGCTCTACGCTCACCTTTTTGCGGCTAACGCCGGGTTTAAAAAAAATCTGTAATACCAGCGCTGTCTTAAGGTAGTGTTAGAAAAAAAAGGCTCATTAGCACTGCACACCCCTGTTACTGCAAAACTCGTAATCTAGGCGTTGGTTTTTGTTCATTTTAATATAAAGTAAAGTTTTGTATGCAGGTCAGGAGGGGGAAAACAAAAATAACTAAATAAATATCATATAAAATAAGCACACTTTACAAAAGCGCTTCTTGGTATTTTTTGCAGTGGAAAGCACATAAATCATTATTTCTGTATCTGCTTATTGTACCTTCCCCTTCATCTGTTTCCCCTGTGCTGTCTAAAGAAGGTTAGGAGATTTTCAGAACAATAGGCTAAGTTAGAATTTCACTAAAAATGAAAAAGGGAGAAGTAAAAAGCTAGGTAGAATAATGGAATAAATGCTGCCCTAGAACAACATTACAATGTCATACTGGAAAATGTACATCAGATATAGCCGGTCATGTACGATTCTCTGCACACATTTGCTACCCGCTTGTGAGCAAACTGTTTACAAAGTGAATAGATGACATTCACTGAAAAAGATAATGTTGTATAAAATGCAGTTTGGCAACACTATTCTTAGATGTGATCTTTACATTAATATGGGGAATGATTTCCTTAAAGCACTTAAAGGGACTGTAAACAGTTTGAGATTTTATTATAAGATGCTTAATTATTCATTGTAAAATAATTTTACAATATAAATTATTTATGCTGCCCCCTTTCCTGTAATTTAAAGTGCAATCCAGTCCTAAAAACTGACAGAGCACAGCGCAGACTACACAAGTCTAACCTGCACATATCTCTACCTAGTTTGCAGTTTGCAATCTTTTCTGTTGAAGGCATGATACAATCAAGATTTTGTCAACACAATGACAGTGGCAGGCCCCTAAAATCTCTAGACACAAGAAGTGTGGATTGGCTCCTCCAAATAAGAAAAGTGGTGGAGTTTTACTTTTGAAAAACAATAGCAGCAGATATAGTGCTGATCTGTTCAAATATAGTTCCAATTTTGCAGTTGTGTTAATCTATTGGGAGACTTTCTGTTACTCTGCCACTGACCTGGTGGCTCAGTGAATATCTTAGAAGGGATATAAAAAATTGTGAGACTTGTTTTAGTTGGGGTTGTTGCATTTTCAAATACAAAAGGACATTCATGTATAATTATAAACTTTACAACCCAACCAACTTCATGTGAGCTCAATCTACTACACATTTATACATTTTGCACCAAG
>NC_069502.1:400358354-400365854 GCF_027579735.1 Bombina bombina
ATAATCAACATTGAGAGGAAGATTTTACACTGTGCAGCTTCCGTCTTTTTAAAGCTTAAAAATATAACATGATCTGCTTGTAATATCAGATGTATCTTACAAATTTTGTTAGCCCAAAAAATCATCATTTTCCAGAACCTTTGTAGTTTAGGGCATGCCCAGAGGCAGTGTATTAAATTAGCCTTACTCCTTTTATATTTCTCACACTTATATTTCTCCTGCTCCTTCCCCCATTTAGCCATTGTTTCCGGTGTAATGTATGTCATCCAAATTATTTTAATGTGTTGTTCACGTAAAGTCATAGCTAGTGTAGTCCTCTCTACTGTTCTTATGCTTTTTAACATAGTCTCTGTTGTCATATTTGGAAAGAATATGTCTTTCCATCTTAGTGTGATTTTCTCTATCTGATCTTTATGTTCAGTTTGTTTAATAATATTATACAGCCCTGATATAGAGAAATTATTATTTTTAAATGCGTTAAATACTGGTTTTAAGATTTGATATTCCCATGTTTTCCCGTGTGCTCTCATAAGTTTCAAGCAGTAATCTCTAATTTGTATGTATGCAAAATAGTGTTCTTTTTTACACTGATATTGTTCCTGAAGATTCTTAAATTCTATAACCTTAGGAATAGCCCCTTCCCTGTCTATTAGCTGTATAACATTAATTAGACCGTGTTCTTCCCACTCTGAACCAGCATTTGTTAGATATCCTATTTGGAATTCTTGATTACCCTTAATAGCCAGATATTGTGAAACCGCAAATTTTATATTTAGTTTATTGCATATTTTATGCCACGCTATTATTGGATCTTTTAACCAATTTATTCTTTTAATATATATGGGCAATTTATTACTTTCCATATGTACTAAGTTTTTCAGATATAATGGTTTAGATAATTGACTTTCTGTCTTTAATATGGTGAAATGTCCTGTATCTAATAACCAATCTAGGGCTATTTTCCCTACCGCCACTAAGTTATAATTTCCAATATCTGGTAAGGCCATTCCTCCCAGTTTTTTTGGGAGTGTTAATTTCCCTTGATTTAATCTAACTTTCTTTTCCCCCCACAAGTATGTTTTAATAGCAGTGTTTATTTTCTTCCTTTCTGCTTTTTTCAGTAATAAAGGGATATTTTGGAAAATATATAGCAAGCGAGGTAGTGCAACCATTTTTAAAAGATTTATTTTACCATATAAAGATAGGGGAAGAGTTTTCCAGTTTTTAAGGGTGTCAATAAATTTGTGAGTTGCTTCTTTTATGTTTAGCATATATATTTCTTCTGGGTCCGCTGAAAATTTTAGGCCCAAGTATACTATTGAATGTTTTATTTCCTTGAAACACTGGGTGTCTGAATCCTTGTTTCTATGCAGCCATAATACCTCTGATTTGTGTTTATTAATTTTATACCCGGAAAATGATCCGAACTGATCAATTAATTGACATAGTATTTTAAAACTCCTTGAAGACTGTCTAGTAAATATCAAGAGATCGTCTGCATAGGCTGCTATTTTAATCTCTGTTTCCCTAATAATTATTCCTGGAATCTTTATTCTAATTGCGTTTAATAAAGGTTCTAGGGCCAGGTTAAAGATTAAAGGGGAAAGTGGGCACCCTTGCCGAGTTCCTCTCAAGAGAGGGAAGGATGTTGTTTTGCATTTATTTATAATTAGGGCCGCTTGGGATTTCCTATACAGTAATTCAATTGTATTATAACAGCTCCCGGAGAATCCATATTTACTTAATGTTGTAAATATGTGGTCCCAGACTATAGAGTCGAAGGCTTTATGTGCATCTAGAGCTACTACTGCTAAGTCTACATCTTCTATTTTTTTGTTATACTTCTTGTTATACCATAAATCTGTTATTGTTATATATAGTTTTCTCAAATTAATATTAGATGAGCGACCTTTCATAAAGCCAGTCTGGTCCTGATGGACTAAATCCCCCAATATCAATTGTAATCTTTTAGCCATTATACTTGTAATTAACTTATAATCGATATTTAATAGGGAAATTGGTCTGTATGATTCTAATAATTGTGGGTCTTTCCCTGGTTTAGGTATGATTATTATGGATTCATTGAAATCTTGGGAAGGTATCAATTGTCCTGTCCAGAATTTATTAAGAAGAAGTGTTATTGTGGGTGTGATTTCATTTATTAATATTTTATAAAATTCTGAGGGGAGTCCATCAGGACCAGCAGCCTTATTATTAGCTAAGTTTTTAATTGAATGCCTTACTTCCTCTTCCGAAATACTTTCATTAAGCTTGTTTAGCTGCGTTAAGTCAATTTTGGGGACTTCTATTGTTTCCCAAAATTGGTTTTTCCTTGCCTCATCTATGTGATATGGCTCATATAGTTTAGTAAAATACTCCTGAAATGTTTTTTGAATCTCTTCTAAATTGGTTACATCTTTGCCCCCTATCTTTAATTTGGAAATAAATGTAGCTTTTTTTTGATTATTAACTATTTGTGCCAGAAACCTACCGGATTTGTTTCCGAATCGATAAAATTTAGAACATCTTTTCATATTTTCACTAATTTCATTTTGGATTAGGAAGTTATCCCTATCCTGTTTTGCTAAGATATATTTCCCCCAATTGTCCTTAGTTTTATTTCCTAGGAATCTTGTATATGCATTGGTTAGGGTTTTAGTTATCTGCTGTTTCCTATAATTAAGTTTCCTCTTCATCTTAATTATAAAAGAAGTGATTTCTCCCCTAAGTACGGCTTTAGCCGCATTCCAATATATATTAGTTTTATTCCGATAATTATTGTTAAATCTGTCATACTCATTCCATTTTTCTTTTAGAAAGTTAACAAATTTAGGGTTATTCAATAGGTATTTTGGGAAAAAAAATGTCCCTGCTTGATTTAGATGTGGTGGGTTGATGTTAATGCTAATAGGAGCATGATCTGACAAGGTAATGAGTTCAATCCTAGCATCTTCAACCCGGTTAATCAAGCATTCTGATATAAGGAAAAGATCTATTCTTGATAATGAGTGCTTTGATTTGGAAAGGCAGGTAAATTCTAATTTATCTGGGTTCCTTATTCTCCATATGTCTTGCACGTTTAAATCTTTTTTCAATTTTTTAATTATTATACTTTCCCTTTTCCTTTTAGCCCCTATGTTACCTTTAAATCCTATGTTCCTAGCATTGGGATCCCCTATTTCCTTCCGTCTGTCTAGAAGTAAATTTGGTGTGAGGTTAAAATCTCCACCAATTATAAGTGGTTTATCTGCGTGTATAATTAATTGATCTCTAATATCCCTCCAGAAACCTTGGTCTTCTATATTGGGGCCATATAGGTTGCATAGAATATAATCCTTATCTTTAATTTTTATTGATAATATAATAAATCTCTCATCTTGATCTAATATTATATTACTTACATTGTAATCCAGTGTTTT
This sequence comes from Bombina bombina, assembly GCF_027579735.1. Taxonomy (NCBI): domain Eukaryota; kingdom Metazoa; phylum Chordata; class Amphibia; order Anura; family Bombinatoridae; genus Bombina; species Bombina bombina. Next base: position 400,361,774 of record NC_069502.1, read on the forward strand.
GCTAAATAAAATTGCTACACCTTTTTTTCTTCTACTACATGGGGTAAAAATCACTTCCTTTATCCACCCCCCTTTTAATTTATTTGCTTCCTCACTTTTTAAGTGAGTTTCTTGGAGGAAGATTATCTCCGCATTTAATTTCCTTGCACATCTTAATATGGCTTTCCTTTTAATGGGGGATGTAATTCCCCCTATATTCCATGATATAATTTTCAAAGCCATTTTGTTCTGCTTAGCTGCCTCACAGTATGATGATTCCTATATGTTTTCTCAATCATTCTTACCTTCTTACCCCCTTTGTTAAAATGTGAACATTTAATCATATAATATAAAAACATCTTATTATGCAAGTTAGGCAGATAAGCCTGATAACTACTTAACTCCTCTCTTCTGTCTTCCCGAGTACTTTCCATCCTCTCTTTATATTTTATCTCCTTCATGATTGTTTTCCAAAAAAAGTTTTACTTCTGTTTCCTCTGTAAATAATTTGTTACCTTCCTTAGTTTGTATATTTATTTTAGCCGGGTATAGTAGTCTAGCTTTCCAGCCTGCTTGTATAAGTTTTGTGCAGTATGGTGCCATAATTCGTCTTTTATTGGACGTTTCAATTGAGTAGTCATTAAATAGTAGTAATTTTTTCCCTTCGTAGGTTAGTTCATTATTTAGCTTCCTATAGGCGCCAAACATCCTAATTTTATCATGAAAATGTAAGACCTTCATAATTACTGCTCTGTTGATATATTCTCCTTTTACTGTCTTCTTTGGGGGGCCTATTCTATGAATTCTTTCAATCGCGATTTTAGGGCCTGTTTTGTCAATTTTAAGTAAATGTAGAAGTTCACCTTCCGCGAACTCTTTCAGCTCTTTTTCTGTGATTCCTTCAGTCAGACCTATTAACCTCACATTATTCCGTCTAGTACGGTTTTCTAAATCTTCCAATTTCGCCTTTATTGCTTCTAGCTGAGTAGACATATTTTGAGACGTTTGATCCCTTTGTATTTCCCTATCTTCGATATCTGATACCCTTTGTTCCACGTGGGTGATTCTAGTTGCGAAGTATTTAACTTCATTGGAAAGTTCATTTATGCTACTTTGTATTAAGTCAAATTTTGGGGAAAAGAGTGCATTTAATTGTCTAACTAATTCTTCATTATTCGTGCTCTGTGTAATATTTTCCTCCACTCCTTCAAAAACCTCTATAGTGGATTTGTTATTTTTTTTATCTTGATTCTTATTTCTAGCTGACATGGTCGGTGATTTAAACTTATTTTTTGAGATATATTTATCCATATATATCTAAATATATGTATGTGAGTGTGCGTATGTTTTGTGCTCGTTGGTGAATTACTATCTATTCCAGTATTTGTGTTCCCCTATTGCGTGATGGGTGAAAAAAAAAAAAAAAAAAAAGGTGAATTAAAAAATGTGTTATATTTCAACCTTCCCGTTAGTGTCCCTGTATTCTTTGACTCTGCTAGGTTATTTCTTGATAAAGTTTCTTCCAACTCAGTAATACCTCTTTATCCACAAATATGTATTACTTTATCACAATACAAATTCCTCTCATGTAGAGCATTCTGTGTTTTCCTCTAATTATATATTAATGCCACTATTCGTCCTATTTTCCTGACTGTGCTCTGAACCTAGAACCTCATTCACCAGTAATTAGATGTTAATCTCCCCTTATACTCAACTAGTTTCTCTTTAAATTATGTGGTTCTTTCTATCATCAAATAGTGCCCCCTTGCAGATTATTCTGTTATCCTTGTTGCTTCTTTTACATATGCTTATCTATAGGTATTATACATCCTATTCATATGCCCCTATACAAACATAAGTTTAGAACCAGATATAGCACATAAACATTCCATTTTAACAGTAACACTATTTACAGTTTTTCACACTTTATATTTTCATTAATGTTGGCGCCTTTTAGCTGTAATTATATATTAATACCAGTAATCTTCCTATACTCTTATCTAACCTCTGGACCTGTAGCTGACTCAATAGAAAATATTAAAAAAAAAACACACGGGGGGAGAGTAATCTCCCCTTCTATTCAATTGACTTTACTTTAAAATGTAGAGGCTACCTTGCCCATGCATAACTCCATATACTAGCAGAGATATATTAGAAAAAAAAATTCCTCCCAAACACTTTATGACATTATGCCCCTTTAAATGTAAGGAGAAAAAATTTCACACCTCTCAACCATTCCCTATCTTATTACTATAACAATCTCTTACTGCTTATTCCCTCCCTGGGTATACTTTTACAAGTGCAAACAAAAGGAAAACAGAGCATTTAGGTTATTCAAAATATAAAAAGGCCCTGCGTGTAAGATTCCCTTTACCCACGTATACACTATTATAGGCCAACCAGTTTATATAACACAAAAAAGAAAACACAAGAGAGGCAAGAAAAAGAATTTCCCTCCTAGCAACTGCTGTTTTCTCTAGGCGCTTCTTACTAATACATCTATTTTTCCTTTAACTCTGAAGCTGTTCTCTAATTCATTTGCCCCTACTGTGGCAAACACCATGTCTTAAAGAAGTCACTCTGCTGAAGCTAGATCTGTTAAGCTCCCAGTTCAGCCACTTTTGATCAAGAGTCTTAGAAATCCCTTTGTTCCTGTTACTGAAGCAGTCTCTAGTCCATTCTAATACAGCTTTTCCCGGTAGCCAAAGCTGATAAGTAAGTTATTTCAGGTATTCCATTACTAGATGTATATATTTTACCCGCTTGTGTCTCTCTGGTCTAGTAGCTGGAGAGTGCTGAGCTGCAGTTCAAAAAAGGCTGACTTTAAAAAAGAAAAGCATCCAAATTTTTCCACTGAGGGTATTATGATAATTTTAATCCCTTTTTTGTTACCCCATGAGTCCTGGGCCCTACGTATAGCAGGAAATCCCTGTTCTTTCTCAAGCCTAAGGATTATACACCCAGGTCTCCCGGTTTGTTTAGCAGATTAGCCTTTAAGTACTTGGTCCTCCCACGTCGGTACCTATCGCCCTTTTATTATACACAGTCAAAACAATAAGGGTAAAGCGTGGTACTTATCTTATCTTCCTTGTGATTCTTGTGTTTCTGCATCCAAGTCTGTTCCTCCTTGTAGCCCTGCAGCAGTGTACCTGCACTGCTGTTCCGAATGACTCTTTTCCCTTGACGGCGGTTTTCCTCTGACCCCAGATGGGAGGAATCCCGCTGGGTCGTCTGAGTGCGGTCAGGTGACTCGCGTTAACCAAGTGGATCTCCGAAGTCCCCTCTTTTACTGCGGTAGGGGTTTGATCTTACCCAGGCGTAATGCTCTTTGCTAGCAGTGTTAGCTTGTACTCCTTGTACCGTCCTCCTCCGGCCGCCTGGCTTGTCTCCGGGTTCCGCTCCTTGAGGTTAGGTCTCGGCGTGTTTGTAGGACCGCCTAGAGAGACACCTTCAGAAGCTTAGTTGCGTAGTCGTTTCTTCCATTAGCCGCCATGCACCATGCTGCCTGCTCTCCTGACCGCTTCCGCCGGAAGCTCCCACTCGGTAGATTTTTAATTGTTCAAATTGAAATAGCGCAAAAAATCTGGACAATTTGTAACGTATATGGGCCTAATGAATTTGACAGGGAATTCTGGGGTAGTATCAAGCAAAAATGAATCCCTTATTTAGAGCAGAATATAATTTTAGCAGGGGATTTCAACATGGTTTTGCACCCTGAAATAGATAGGTTCCGACAAAAAGTTCTTTAAAACATAAGAAGGAGGCTAAATTTTTTAGAGAACTCTGTACATCTTTAAAGTTAAAAGATATTTGGAGAACACAGCACCCACATATGAGAGAATACTCCTGTGAGTCGAAATCATATAGGAACTTCTCTAGAATTGACCTTTTTCTAATAGAGGAGCAGTTATTGAAGATAGATATTATATCTCAGATACACGACTTTACGTTATCAGACCATGCAATTATTAGTATTAACTTCAAATTAAATGTACAGGAAGGACCGAACTCTAATACATTCAGCTTCCCAGGATATATGATTAATAATATTAGTTTCTGTAACTGGTTAAAAGAGAGGTGGAGAGAATACCAAAATTTGAAC